>NW_003314300.1:42907-78386 GCF_000143415.4 Selaginella moellendorffii | reverse complement strand
ATGGGAACTATTAAAGAACAATTAAAGAGAAAAATAAGAGGCCGCGAGAAATTTTAAAAAGATGCCAGAATTATGCTATTTTGACACGTGGTCGTCTTCTATTAGCTGTTGGGCGAGGCTGTGAAGGTTTAAGCTCGTAGAGGGAAGAAGAGCCCCTTGCTTGCTAGGTTATCTTCCGCACACGTGAGCTCTTAGGTGAGCTCTTACCGAGATCGGGACGATACATTCGCAACCATTCATATGCTTCCGGAAACCGGGTGTAGGGAAGCATATGAATGGTTCGTTTCGATCTCGGTAAGAGCTCACTGTTTGTTATGGAATTCTTTTCAGCTTGAGCATGATCACCAGGTAACATCAGTGACGAATTCGAACCAGCTGACGCCCCAGCGGTGTTGAAGTTCCTGTGGCACGGCACCGAAACGAGGAACGTTGCTTCGATCATGGCGAACGGAATACAGTCAAGCTGTGCTAATGCTTACGGGAGGCCTGAGACTTACTTCTGGTTCACACCCACGCCCAGTTATGCGAGGCTCCACGCTAGCAATGACTCCAAGGACTACACACGCTTGTGCTGTGTGCTACACTCTTCGCGCATAAGGTGGACGATAATCGTTTCACGGTGGACAGCGAGCGCCCATATCTCGTTCTTCCGCTAGCGGAGTGGCATCTTCGCCGCCAAGAGCTCCAGCCCAGCCAAATGTGCTAGCGGGAGAAAACATTACAAAGAAGATAGACAAAGGAAAAAAGACAAGACCGATAGCCCAGAAAGAATTTTCTTTTCCTCGCTACTTCACCGGATTTCCGCGAACAAGCGCCATAAAAAAATCACTGTTGCAGAAGAAAGCTTTACTAACGAATCGCGGATCCCACAATGATTCTTTGACCAATAAAAGTCAATGTAAGTCAACGGCTCTTTCTCGGGCTTGCTTATTCAGGAGTAATAAGTAACTTCCCCTTTTCGTCTCGACTCTGGCCGAGCTAGGGACCTGAGAGAAATGCGATGGAACGGGACGAGGTCGGGCCATGGAGCAAGATCATTCTCGTGCCAAGGTTTGTTTCTCAATTTTGGGTCTTCTTCTTTTGCTATTCCATCACCTTTCCTGATTGAAAGAAGAAAGAAAGATTGGTGTAAGGAAGGCTAGCCTGCGGTTTTAATCCACAACAAGGTACGCAAAGCCTTAAAAAGAAATATCAAGTTTGATTTATCAAAGTGCAAGCTTTTTCCGAATGGCTTGGAACCAAGTTAAGAATCCAGCATTCGCATGCAGCAAAGATTGAGAGATGTCGGAGATGAAGATCGTGACAACTAGAGTTTGCCAATCAGGACCAATGGTTATGGAATGTGATGACCATTCTTGGCTGGAGGTAGCACTTACTCTTTTCAGCTTGCAAGGAATTGACAAGTTTTATAAGAGCTGGACAGTTTGGAAATTTAATTACAAATTCGACAATACTTAATAATACTTTTACTTTAACTTGACAACCAAACAGTTTACGTAATAATAGTGTTATTCTTGTTTATCAAGTTGCTCAATGTATAGTTCATTAAAAATTCTCAAATTTTTGAAAAGGAGAAAAGTTTATATGAAGCTGAATGAATATTATGGGCATAAAAGATAAACCACATTTTTCTCCAATAATTATATGCCAATTTTTTTTTTTTTGAATTCTAAGTTTATATTTAACTAGTGATTTCATCCATAATAAACTATTTGAGTAAACATGTAGTTCAATCTCTTTAAATAACAAGATAACTTCTTGAAATCAACCATATTATAAGTGTTTACAGTCCAATTATACTCTCTAGAGTGTTCAAGCACCATTTAGAAAAACTTATTTTAAAAGGCATATATCACACCTTACCTTTTGGCTCCAATACTCTTTTTAAAGTTAAAGGTTACTACTACCTCCTCCTCAATCAAGGCATGGCTATGACTTAAATAAAATTCCTATGTTCCACATATAGAATTTTGGCTAATGGTTTTGTAAAGATCTTGGCAAGTTATTGTCAAAAGGAAATGTATTGACCCTTTAGTAATTTTTTGTATACTAAGTTCTTAACATAGTAATAGTGTTTTGACAATATGTCATAACTTTTAGTATTGTGGTATTTTAACTTTTTTTTATCAACATAAAGAGCAATTGGTATGGAGGATTGCCCAAAACCTCCAAGACATTCTTGAAACCAAAGAATTTACTTAAAAATAGCAAAATGCCCTACTTCTTTGGAGGAAAGAGTAATATAAATTTGTTTTTTTAGACCCTTTGTGGATTTATGATTACCTTTGTAATCTAACAAATTGCTGTCATTATAACTTGAACCATAAAGCACTCCAAAAGCAATAGTTTGCTTTATATAGCATATCATAGATTTAGATGTTCCAATATTTTCTACCAAAATTAGGAGAAAATTAGTTGATAATATAAGCCACACCACAACGTACATAAAACTCCCAAGAAAATTTCAAATTAATACATTGGACATTTAGAATTTGTTAAAAACTTAATATTTTCAGGTTTTATAGGCAAATGAGAAGGATTTATCCATAACTTTTAAGTACTTTAGTCAGGTATTTTTGTTATGGGAGATGTTAAAAGATTTTATTTTTCTATCATGGTGAATCTTAATATCAATAAAGTATCCATCTATTAAAAAATAGTTTCCAAGTTTAGCCTTAAAAATCTGTAAATATTCACAATTTTTGCTAATAAAAAATGATTTATCAATGTAGAGAGCAATAATAAATAAATTGTTCCCTTCTCACTTGCTATAAATATTGGATTTAGGAGTGTAAGAAAATCCTTTAGCTTTGAAAAAAGTATTGATTTTCTACCACAATGCTTTAAAGGTTTATTTAAAGTTATAAAGAACTTTTTTTGAACTTCCACAAGATATATAGATTAAGTATAGTATTTTGGCTATTAAATGTAGATCTTCTTGCAAATTTCTATTTAGGAAAGTAGTCTTGATATCAATGTGATAAATCTCAAATAGCAAAAGTAAACAAAATTTTAACACTTATCATATTAACTATGGAAGAGTATATCTTAAGATAATCTATAACATATTGTTTTTTTGTAGCCTTGTACAATAAGTTAAGCTTTATGACAGTTAATAAAACCATCAGAGTTGAGTTTTGTCTTATTGACCCATCAACTCCTAAGAGTTTTAATTGAAATTGGAAGAACCACTTTATAAAAAATGTGCATACAAATGAATGATAGATATGATTTCTTTATCCATTGCTTGCTTCCATTGAAATAAACAAGGTTGGGGTATTTTCAACAGGTTATGAATTAAATGCTTCAATATATCTAATTTTCAAGATATAGTCAAGTGTTGTTCTTGGTAATGCCAAAATATGAATGAAGCAACCTATTGGCAAGTCTATGTTGCTTTATCATCTCTGGTACAACCTTTAGCTTACTTTGCTGATAGAAAATTTACAAACTCTACAAAACAAAATCTTATGAAGCTAATACATTTGAATTGGTATGTTATTTTCTTAGTTCATCTCCTTCATTTCCAGCTCAGGAAATGCCTCTAAGTCTTCTGTACATTGTGTCTTTTCTCATTTTTTCCAGAACAACACGATGTGCATGTCTTGCTTAAGAGGAATCCTTTCTTCACAGTGCAAATGCACCTGGTTTGCATATGAATCAATGTGAAAGGATCATCCCAATCTTGGTAACAGAAGTTAGTGCTTCTCATGAATTGCAAGGGAGCTCTCAAAGTTTCCAGGCTCATGGTATCAAACTCAATGATTTCAGCTACTATCAATGATTGATGCTTGTGCTGGTATGACAAGCCAAGTCTCTTAGATTGTGGGAGATGCCAGCAAGCAAGAACACATTAATCTCCATGTATGGCTAGTGTGGAGGCTCTATATTAGTGTTCCAAGATTTGTGGATAGAACCATCATGATATTGTATCATGGATCTTGATCCTCTTTTACTATGCTTAGAATGGAAGGAGCAAGGAGTCTTTGGAGATGTTTTGGGAGATCAGGCTAAATGGATTTTGTCAGCCAGACACCACCTTTCGCAGACGGCTGTATTTAATCTCAATAGGGTGCATGTAGTAGAGATGATATTGTGCTAGGGCATATTCTCAAAGACAAAGCATGTCTAAGGTCTAAGATGTAATTTACTTTTACTTGGCTTACAAAATGGGTTTGTAATTGACTTTTACTTGGCTTATTTGGCAAGTTGATGGATTTTAATTTTTATTCTTTTTTGTTTTCAATTCTTCAAAGTGAAGTCTAGTTTATTTTTGAGTATAAATTAACTAGAGGTAATTCTGTTTAATCAATCACATAGATATGTTAGATTTGGATTGTGCTATGGATATTGTTCAGTCATCAATTATGATTTGCATGTAGCAATGCTTAGTTTGCTTAATAGTAGTGTTATTCCTATTTATTAACCCAATTAATCAAATGGAAGTTTATAAATATAAAAACATGATTAATCTTATTGAATATGGTAAAATAAACTAGAATATACTAGGAAGTGTTTAGGAAAGTTTATACATTATAAAAAAGTTTAAAAATAATAAATAAAAATAATAAAATATTTATAAATTATAAATATAAGATTAATATAAATGAATAACAACCGTTGGATGGTAGAATATCCTTAAATATCTAAGAATATTCTAAGTATAGGTTAACCATATTATTATAACTATTGAAGATTAGCTTTATATAAGAATTTTCCTAAGCTGGAATTATAATTACAAAACACACGGGATAAATCTTCACTTAGTGTTTAAACATCCTTTTATGTTTAATATTAAATATGGTAACAGCATTTTAAAAACACCAATGATTCCTCTTTGTGCTGGGCTCTTCATCAAAACTGCCATCTTGCTCTTAACTAGGTTTGTACACAAGATCAAAACACACAGCACCTAATAAACCTACAAATAAAGAATAAAAAAAACTAATAATAAGAGCTTTAAAAAAACTTGGACTCTTACCCATATAAACATTGATGAACTTTTGGCACAAGTACCACCATCCTTTCAGATTTTTTGACTTTGGAAATCAAGTTACCCAATGCTTGATCGGTCATAAAGACCAGAAAAGGCGCACAATTAACCTCCCACAATTAGAAAATAAATACCTTCATTCATCCATCGCTTTATTGTCCATATTTTTTTCTCAAAGTTTTCTTCTCAATTGGCTTACTGTTCTTTATAAACATTTTTGTTATTGTACATTATATTGAGCTTTATAAAGATTTTTTATACCTGTTTTTGCTCTCAATAAATAAAAAGAAGTCCTACAGCTTGTTCTCAACATCCACCAGCTATAAATGGATGATGCTATCAGGTCTATGGTTGTCAACACCAACCCAATAAAACTGCTGACTGTTGTCTCTTAGGAAGGCCTGAAATACATCTGCTGTATGTATTTGATGAGGCTGATGTGTCGGATGTCCAAACTTTACACCAGGTGGCAGCCGGAACTTCAAAGCTTGCATACTTGCAGGAATGCAGAAATTGAAGGGAAGAATTTCTTCGAGTCTAAACTCAAATACTATTCCCCTTTCACTTTCTATCAAATGTGTACAATTTTGCTACTGCCATCAAGGCTTACAATGTATTAGGAGCAACAGACGAAGCCAAGGAAGTTGAAGGCAGGATGGTGAAGGTTGAGTTGCTGGGAACAGGCGCAGCTTTGCACTCTCAAGCATTCAAAAGTGGCTATGACACGGACATCAGTGTGGCGAACGCATTGGTGGACATGTATGTCAAGTGTGGGAGTTGGCCAACGCTCGAAAAGTTTTTGATGGGATGACGCCTCAGGATCCCGTCTCATGGAACGCTTTGATCCTGGGATATGTCACAAACAGAGAAGCAGAAGAGGCCTTGAGTATCTTCGAGACAAACAGTAGCTGCGTTCCAACCTCTTGAACGTTTTGTGCGGCACTCAAGGCTTGCAGCAGTCTAGCAGGGAAGACAGATGGGGATGGAAGGCTCGTGAAAGTAGAGGAGGCACTCGAGAAAGCCGTGGGGATTCACGCTCGGGCGGCCAGCTTTGAATTCGACTCGGACACTTATCTAGCCAGCTCGCTCGTCAGCTTCTACGCCAAGTGTGGAAGCATCCGGGACGCCTGGAAGGTGTTCCAAAAGGTGCGTCTTCACGACGCGGTGTCCTGGACTGTGATGATACTCGGGCTCGCCCAAAGTGGTCAGGGGGAGCTTTCCCTGCAACTCTTCCATCAAATGCGAGCACAGGGATACAAAACCGACGCACCAACTTTCGTGGCTGCTCTCAAAGCTAGCAGCAGCGTGGGAGCCTTGGAGCCTCTGCAGGGAATTCACGCAGATATCTCCAGGTGTGGACTCGAGGACGATCCCGTTGTCGCGAACGGCGTCGTCAATGGCTATGGCAAAGCCGGGGCCGCAGCGAAGGCACAGCTGATCTTCGAGTCCCTGGAGAAACCAGACGCGGTTGCCTGGACGTCCGTGATAGCAGCACACAGCCGCGACGGGGACACGTTCAAGCTCTTCGACGAGATGCAAGATGAAGGCCTGCAACCAGATGGGATCGCACTTCTTTGCATGCACGTCGTTCGCGACAACCAGATCGAGCGCTAGTCCAAGGAGATGGAAGCGAACTACTTCAAGGAGATGGAAGCGAAGTATGGAGTTCGTCCCGGGGCCGAGCACTACCACTGCACGGTGGACGCTCTCGGCCGCGCAAACGAGCTGGAGGAAGAGGTGGAGATGGTGAAAGCCATGCCTTGCGAGGCAAGTGGTGTTGCTTGGAGAACGGTGCTGGGCGGAAGAATGCGGCGGTCGGGAGGCTTGCTTTCGATCGGCTGGTTGAAGTGGAGGCGAGGGACGAGGCGGGGTATTTGTTGATGGAGGCGATCTACGCGAGCAGTGGCATGAGGGAGGAGCAAGCTCAAGTCCAGGAGTTGAGAAGGAAGAACATACCAAAGAATATCCAGCTCTAGATAGAGGAAAAAATTAAAGGTTGGGGATGCCAGGAGTCGAACCCGGAAATTCTTTTCAGGCTTGAAAGTTTGGAAACCACTACACCCCCTTTAAGAGCTTGTGGAAGAAAGGCGCTTTAGGTTTCTTATATATGGCAACTATTAAAGAGAAAAAAAAGAGGCCGCGAGAAATTTTGAAAAGATGCCAGAATTATGCTATTTTGACACGTGGTCGTCTTCTATTTGCTGTTGGGCGAGGCTATGAAGGTTTAAGCTCGCAGAGGGAAGAAGAGCCCCTTGCTTGCTAGGTTATCGCATTCTCTGTATGCGCTCTTCGCCTCCAACAGCTAGGGCGTCGAAATCCATCACCTTTGTGCGCGTCCGGGCCTCGCGCTCTTATAATCCGGCTTCCGGCCGCCAGCAGGCAAGTGATCGCGCTCGATCGATCCTTTCTCCGATGTCAAGCATTTCTAATCTTTCTGCTGCTTGCGCCAATGCAAAGATTTCGAGCGTGCGATGGAGCCTGGCAGTGGAGGAGACGAAGAGATTCTAGAAATCTCGGCAAAGGTCCCATTCTATGTTATAATCCCTTTGACGGCAGCGCTGTAGTGGATCTGTTCCACAGAACGATGAGCCACGACTAGCCGCGCAACCTGTAGACGAGTTTCCGGTACAATGCAGATTTCTTTCCTAGGATTTGTCTCGAAATCTGGCAATAATCTTTCATGCAGGGAAATGAGAACCCAGCGCTCGAGCAACCGGTATGCTTTCAAAGATTTGACTCGATCTTCTCTTTAAGAGTCGTTAAAAGTTTCTTCTACAAAATTCCAGGCCCCGCGAGCTCACGGCAGATTGGTACAAGCGTTGTTCTTGCCAAAATATGAGTCCGAGCGATATGTGTTTTGCAGCAAGGATTGGCGAGTCTATGTTGCTGGGCCTTATCATCTCTGGTAGCCCTCTGTGCTTCTGCGTGCTCTCGACAGTCCAAGTAAAAAAGGTTCGTTCACAGCTTTAGCTTACTTTGCTGATAGAAAGTATTCTAATGCAGAATCTCCAAGACGATCAAGCTCACCAAGCTGACACTGAGGATGACGACGACGCACTTGAATTGGTATGCTATTTTCCTAGTCCGGATCTTTGCCTTCATTTAAGCGTTGAAATCGTGCTCAGGATATGCAGCCTCTCCGAGGGCTACCCTACATCGTGTCATGTTCGTTCATCCAGAAACTGGTCAACAGCACGGAGTGCACCGATGTGCCCATCTCGCTCAAGCGGAATCCTTTCCTCACGGTGCAAAATCGCGGACATACGCTCCCTACACCCGGTTTGCGGAAGCATATGAATGGCTGCGAATGTATCGTCCCGATCTCGGTAAGAGCTCACTGTTTCTTATGGAATTCTTTTCAGCTTGAGCATGATCACCAGGTAACATCAGTGACGAATTCGAACCAGCTAACGCCCCAGGGGTGTTGAAGTTCCTGTGGCACGGCACCGAAACGAGGAACGTTGCTTCGATCATGGCGAACGGAATGCAGTCAAGCTGGGCTAATGCTTACGGGAGGCCTGAAACTTACTTCTGGTTCACACCCACGCCCAGTTATGCGAGGCTCCACGCTAGCAATGACTCCAAGGACTACACGCTTGTGCTGTGTGCTACACTCTTCGCGCATAAGGTGGACGATAATCGTTTCACGGTGGACAGCGAGCGCCCATATCTCGTTCTTCCGCTAGCGGAGTGGCATCTTCGCCGCCAAGAGCTCCAGCCCGGCCAAATGTGCTAGCGGCAGAAAACATTAGAAAGAAGGTAGAGAAAGAAAAAAAGACAAGACTGATAAACATCCATTGAGCTAGCTGATGATCACTACTTCACCGGATTTCCACGAACAAGCGCCAAAAAAAATCACTGTTGCAGAAGAAAGCTTTACAATGAAAACGATACTTTGACCAATAAAAGTCAATGTAAGTCAACGGCTCTTTCTCGGGCTTGCTTATTCAGGAGTAATAAGTAATTTTCCCTTTTCGTCTCAAATCTGGCTGAGCTAGGGACCTGAAAGAAATGTGATATAATGGGATGAGGTTGGGTCACAGAGCAAGATCATTCTTGTGCCAAGGTTGGTTTGTCAATTTTGGGTCTTTTTCTTTTCCTTTTCCATCACTTTTCCTGATTGAAAGAAGAAAGAAAGATTTGTGTAAGGAGCTTGTGGTTTTAATCCACAACAAGGTACACAAAGCATAAAAAGAAAGATCAAATATGATTTATTAAAGTTGAAGTTTTTTCCAAATGGTTTGACACTCTACTTTTTAAGTTAAGCCTAACTAGACTTCCCAAATGTCAATTAACATATAGCGCAATTCCTTTAGCCAACCAACAAAGTTAAATTTTAAATTGTTTTAATACCAAATATAAGTTCTTGAATTTAGACTTTTCAAAAGGCCACTTATTCAAACTTAAGAACACTTACCCTAAATACCTAAATATCCCAAGACTCTTAATTGAATGGGTGCATTTTTTATTTATGGGCCCTTTTCCTCTATATTTAAACCTTATGAATTATCTATTGAATCGTTCTCTTTAGTTGTTTATAATAAACATCATTTTTTTGGGTTTTTGTCATTGTTATACCCTAAACTTCAAACCCAAGACTAAATTCCATTTTCTTGGGCTTTTGTCATTGTCATAATTTATATGTATGAATATTGGTATCTTCAAAAAAGCTAACTTGTAAAGGTATCAACACTTTTTCTTCACTTTTAGAGCTCCTAATAGCTGATTTGGATTTGGATTTCTTGTTTGTTATATAATGAAGTTGGTTGGCCTTTTTCTAAATAATAGTATTACTTGTATACTTGCACCTCTTGTTTGTTTTTTGTGTGTTGCTATCTAAATGTGTGTTATGTCTTCCTTACTTACACTTATGACATAACTATAAAGGTTAATTTATTTTTGTTAAAGTGTATCTTTGAATAACATAAAATGCAACACTTTGAAGTATATACCCTTTTGTTTTAGTTAAAAGAAATCATTTTTTGTGTTATCTATCTATATTGTAATAGAGTATGTGTGAGCTTCAATGCATTATTTATACAATTTCTTTAAAATATTTAATATATATTAAGTTTTTTATTCAATGAGTGTTTACATATTTTTGAAATAATAAAGAACCCTTAATTATATACTAGTTACATTGAAACTATCATTGAATGTGGATTTTGATCTCTATAATTCAAGTCACTTATTAACACTCCTAAAATCAAGGGAGTGACTATTGCTACTACAATGAGATTAAATAATGAATTAAATCTTTTCAAAGGAAACTAGAAATAAATTTTTTTAAAATAAAAAAAACTATTTAATTAAATACTAGCTAAATCTAGAAATTTCTCCTAAAATTGCCATTAAATAGAACTCTTAATCTTCATGATGCAAGGCACACATCACACTTTAGATTTTGGCTTCAATACTCCTTTTAAAGCTAAAGGTGTGACTGCTACTACTACCTTTTCCTCAATCAAGGCATAGCCACGACTTAAATAAAATTCTTATGTTCCACAAATAGAATTTTAGCTAATGGTTTTATAAAGATCTTGGCAAGTTATTGTCAAAAGGTAATGTATTGAACCTTTAGTAAATTTTTGTATATTAAATTCTTAACATAGTAATAGTGTTTTGACAATATATCATAACTTCTAGTGTTGCAGCATTTTAGCTATTTTGTTATTAATATAAAGAGCAATTGGTATGGAGGATTGACCAAAACCTCAAGGAGATTCTTGAAACCAAAGAATTTACCTAAAAATAGCAAAATACTTTATTTCTGTGGAGGAAAGAGTAATATAGGTTTGTTTTTTATAGTAAAACCCTACTCTTTTTAAATTTATGATTACCTTTGTAATCTAAAAAATTTCTGTCAATATAACTTGAACTATAAAGCACTCTAAAAGCAACAATTTTCTTTATATAGCATATTATAAATTTAGATGTTCCAATATTTTCTACCAAAATTAGGAGAAAATTGGTTGATAATATAAACCACACCACAAACATAAAATCTCCAAGGAAATTTCAAATTAATACCTTTGTTATAGCTTGGAAATTTAGCATTTATCAAAAACTTAATATTTTCAGGTTCTGAAGGCAAATAAGAAGGATTTATCCATAACTTTTAAGTACTTCAGTCAAGTATTTTTGTTATGGGACATGTTAAAAGATTCTATTTTTCTATCATGGTGAATTTTAAAATCAATAAAGTATCAAAGTTTCTCTAAGTTCTTTATTAGCAAAAACTAGGAACATTTACAGATTTTTAAGGATAAACTTGGAAATTCTTTTTTATAGAAGAAAAAATGACTTATCAATGTAGAGAGCAATAATAAATAAATTGTTCCCTTCTCACTTGATATAAATATTGGATTTAGGAGTGTCAGAAAATCCTTCAGCTTTGAAAAAGTATTGATTTTCTACCACAATGCTTTAAAGGTTTATTTAAAGTTATAAAGAACTTTTTTTGAACTTCCACAAGATATATAGATTAAGTATAGTATTTTGGCTATTAAATGTAGATCTTCTTGCAAATTTCTATTTAGGAAAGTAGTCTTGATATCAATGTGATAAATCTCAAATAGCAAAAGTAAACAAAATTTTAACACTTATCATCTTCACCATTGAAGAGTATGTCTTAAGATAATCTATACCATATTGATTTTTTGTAGCCTTGTACAATGGGTTAAGCTTTATGATAGTTAATAAAACCATCAGAGTTGAGTTTTGTCTTATTGACCCATCAACTCCTAAGAGTTTTAATTGAAATTGGAAGAACCACTTTATAAAAAATGTGCATACAAATGAATGATAGACATGTTTTCTTTATCCATTGCTTGCTTCCATTGAAATAAACAAGGATTGGGGTATTTTCAACAGGTTATGAATTAAATACTTCAGTATATCTAATTTTCAAGATATAGTCAAGTGTTGTTCTTGGTAATGCCAAAATATGAACGAAGCAACCTATTGGCAAGTCTATGTTGCTTTATCATCTCTGGTACAACCTTTAGCTTATGTTGCTGATAGAAAATTTGCAGACTCTACAAAACAAAAGCTCATGAAGCTAATACATTTGAATTGGTATGTTATTTTCTTAGTTCATCTCCTTCATTTCCAGCTCAGGAAATGCCTCTAAGTCTTCTGTACATTGTGTCTTTTCTCATTTTTCCAGAACAACACGATGTGCATGTCTTGCTTAAGAGGAATCCTTTCTTCACAGTGCAAATGCACCTGGTTTGCATATGAATCAATGTGAAAGGATCATCCCAATCTTGGTAACAGAAGTTAGTGCTTCTCATGAATTGCAAGGGAGCTCTCAAAGTTTCCAGGCTCATGGTATCAAACTCAATGATTTCAGCTACTATCAATGATTGATGCTTGTGCTGGTATGACAAGCCAAGTCTCTTAGATTGTGGGAGATGCCAGCAAGCAAGAACACATTAATCTCCATGTATGGCTAGTGTGGAAGCTCCATATTAGTGTTCCAAGATTTGTGGATAGAACCATCATGATATTGTATCATGGATCTTGATCCTCTCTTACTATGCTCAAAATGGAAGGAGCAAGGAGTCTTTGGAGATGTTTTGGGAGATAAGGATAAATGGATTTTGTCAGCCAAACACCATCACCTTTAGCAAATGGCTGTATTTCATCTCAATAGTGTGCACTATTCCATCCCCTGTAGTAGAGATGATATTGTGCTGGGGCATATTCTCAAATCTAGAGCATGTCTATGAAGGTCTAAGATGTTATTGACTTTCACTTGACTTACGAAATGGGTTTGTGTTTTGGCTCTGGCAATGTCTGCTAAGTTTGGCAAGTTGATGGATTTTAATTTTTAGCTCAAAGTTTTATTCTTTTTTGTTTTCAATTCTTCAAAAGTGAAGTCTAGTTTATTTTTGGATCTTCTTACTATTCTGTTTAATCAATCACATAGATGTTAGATTTGGATTGTGCTATGATATTGTTTAGTCATCAATTATGCTTTGTAAGTAGCAATGTTTAGTTTTCTTAATAGTAGTGTTATTCCTATTTAATAATCCAATTAATCAACTGGAAGTTTATAATTATAAACACAAGATTAATCTTATTGAATATAAATGACTGGATGGTAAAAAAAGCTAGAATATACTAAGAAGTGTTTAGAAAAGTTTATAAATTAAAAAAAAATTAAATATAATACTTAAAAATTAATAAAAATGTTTATAAATTATAAATATAAGATTAATCTAAATGAATAACAACTGTTGGTCTTTAGATATCTAAGAATATTATAGGTATATCCACAACCATCCTATACAATAATTACTAAAATTAATTATTATTATAACTATTAAAGATTAACTATATAAAAGATAAATTATTTTTCTAAGCTGGAATTATAATTACAAAACACACTCATGGTCAAGATTCTATAATCAGGGAATCTTCACATAGTGTTTAAACATCCTTTTATGTTTAATATTATTGGTAAACAAGTAAATATGGTAACAGCATTTTAAAAACAACAACGACTCCTCTTCGTGCTGGGCTCTTCATTAAAACTGTCATCTTGCTCATTACTAGGTTTATAGACAAGATCAAAACACACAGCACCTAATAAACCTACAAATAAAACATAAAAAACTAATAATAAAAGCATTAAAATAACTTACCAAATGGACTCTGCACTGGATACCCATATAAACATTCATGAACCTCTGGCACAAGCACCACCATCCATTCAGATTTTTTGACTTTGGAAATCAAGTTACCCAATGCTTGATCGGTCATAAAGACCATGACGTAATTCTCACCTGAAAATACACACAATTGACCTCCCACAACTAGAAAATGAATACCTTCATTATTGTTTCTCAAGGTTTTCTTCCCAATTGGCTTGCTGTCCTTCATAAACATCCCTGTTATACAATACATTACATTGAGCTTTATAAACGTTTTTTATACCTGTTGCTCTCAATAAATAAAAAGAAGTCCTGCAGCTTGTTCTCAGCGTCCACGAGCTGCAGATGGATGAAGCTATCAGGTCCGTGGTTGCCAACACCAACCCAATAAAACTGCTGACTGTTGTCTCTTAGGAAGGCCTGAAATACGTCTGCTGTATGTATCTGATGAGGCTGATGTGTCGGACGTCCAAACTTTGCACCAGGTGGCAGCCAGAACTTCAAAGCTCGCATACTTGCAAGAATGTGGAAATTGGAGGGAAGAATTTCTTCAAGTCTAAACTCAAATACTGTTCCCTTTCCACTTTCTACCAAATGTGTACAGTTTTGCCGCTGCGATCAGGGCCTGCAGTGTATTGGGAGCAACAGAGGAAGCCAAGGATGTTGAAGGCAGGATGGTGAAGGCTGAGTCGCTGGGAACAGGCGCAGCTTTGCACTCTCAAGCATTCAAGAGTGGCTACGACACGGACGTCAGTGTGGCGAACGCATTGGTGGACATGTACGTCAAGTGTGGGAGTTTGGCCGAAGCTCGGAAAGTTTTTGATGGGATGACGCCTCAGGATCCCGTCTCTTGGAACGCTTTGATCCTGGGATATGTCACAAACGGGGAAGCGAACAGCAGCTGCGTTCCAACCTCTCGAACGTTATGTGCGGCACTCAAGGCTTGCAGCAGTCTAGCAGGGAAGACAGATGGGGGATGGAAGGCTCGTGAAAGTAGAGGAGGCACTCGAGAAAGCCGTGGGGATTCACGCTCGGGCGGCCAGCTTTGATCTCGACTCGGACACTTTTCTAGCCAGCGCGCTCGTCAGCTTCTACGCCAAGTGTGGAAGCATCCGGGACGCCTGGAAAGTGTTCCAAAGGTGCGCCTTCACGACGCAGTATCCTGGATTGTGATGATACTCGGGCTCGCCGAAAGTGGTCAGGGGGAGCTTTCCCTGCAACGCTTCCATCAAATGCGAGCACAGGGATACAGACCCGACGCGCCAACTTTCGTGGCTGCTCTCAAAGCTAGCAGCAGCGTGGGAGCCTTGGAGCCTCTGAAGGGAATTCACGCAGATATCTCCAGGTGTGGACTCAGGACGATCCCGTTGTAGCGAACGGCGTCGTCGATGGCTATGGCAAAGCCGGGGACGCAGCGAAGGCACAGCAGGTCTTCGAGTCCCTGGAGAAACCAGACGCGGTTGCCTGGACGTCCGTGATAGCAGCACACAGCCGCGACGGGGACACGCGAATGGTTTTCAAGCTCTTCGACGAGATGCAAGACGAAGGCTTCCAACCAGATGGGATCGCACTTCTTTGCGTCCTCACGGCGTGCAGCCATGGCGGGCTTGTCCGCCAAGCGAAGTGCTACTTCAAGGAGATGGAGGCGAAGTATGGAGTTTGTCCCGGGGCCGAGCACTACCAGTGCATGGTGGACGCTCTCGGCCGCGCAAACGAGCTGGAGGAAGCGGTGGAGATGGTGAAAGCCATGCCTTGCGAGGCGAGTGGTGTTGCTTGGAGAACGGTGCTGGGCGCTTGCAAGCAGTGGAAGAATGCGGCGGTCGGAAAGCTTGCTTTCTATCGGCTGGTTGAAGTGGAGGCGAGGCACGAGGCGGGGTATTTGTTTTGATGGAGGCGATCTACGCGAGCAGTGGCATGAGGGAGGAGCAAGCTCAAATCCAGGAGTTGAGAAGGAAGAACATATATCCAGCTCTAGATAGAGCAAAAAATTTAAGATTGGGGATGCCAGGAGTCGAACCCGGGAAATCTTTTCAGTATTGAAAATTTGAAAACCACTACATCCCCTTTAAAAACTTGTGGAAGAAGATCGCTTTAGGTTTGTTATATATGGCAACAAAGAGGCGCGAGAAATTTTAAAAAGATGCCAGAATTATGCTATTCTTGCACGTGGTCGTCTTCTATTTGCTGTTGGGCGAGCTGTGAAGGTTTAAGCTCGTAGAGGGAAGAAGAGCCCCTTGCTTGCTAGGTTATCGCATTCTCTGTAAGCGCTCTTCGCCTCCGACAGCTAGGCCGTCGAAATCCATCGCCTTTGTGAGCGCCCGGGCCAATCCGGCTTCCGGCCGCCAGCAGGTACTGTGGTCGCGCTCGATCGATCCTTTCTCCGATGTCAAGCATTTCTAATCTTTCTGCTGCTGGCGCCAATGCAAAGATTTCGAGCGTGCGATGGAGCCTGGCAGTGGAGGTCACGAAGAAATTCTAAAAATCTCGGAAAAGGTACTGTTCTACGTTGTAATCCCTTTGCCGGCAGCACTGTAGTGGATCTGTTCCACAGAACGATGAGCCTCGACTACCCGCGCAACCTCTAGACGAGTTTCCGGTACAATGCAGATTTCTTTCCTAGGATTTGTCTCGAAATCTGGCAATAATCTTTCATGCAGGGAAATGAGAACCCAGCGCTCGAGCAACCGGTATGCTTTCAAAGATTTGACTCGATCTTCTCTTTAAGAGTCGTTAAAAGTTCCTTCTACAGAATTCCAGGCCCCGCGAGCTCACGACAAATTGGTACAAGCGTTGTTCTTGCAAAAAAATGAGTCCGAGCGATATGTGTTTTGTAGCAAGGATTGGCGAGTCTATGTTGCTGGGCGTTATCATCTCTGGTAACCTTGTGTGCTTCTGCGTGCTCTCGACAGTCCAAGGAAAAGGTTCGTTCACAGCTTTGGCTTACTTTGCTGATAGAAAGTTTTCTAATGCAGAATCTCCAAGACGACCAAGCTGACATTGAGGATGACGACGACGCACTTGAACTGGTATGCTATTTTCCTAGTCCGGATCTTTGCCTGCATTTAAGCTTTGAAATCGTGCTCAGGATATGCAGCCTCTCCGCATCGTGTCATGTTCGTTCATCCAGAAACTGGTCAACAGCACGGAGTGCACCGATGTGCCCATCTCGCTCAAGCGGAATCATTTCCTCACGGTGCAGAATCGCGGGACATACGCTCCCTACACCCGGTTTGCGGAAGCATATGAATGGTTGCGAATGTATCGTCCCGATCTCGGTAAGAGCTCACTGTTTCTTATGGAATTCTTTTCAGCTTGAGCATGATCACCAGGTAACATCAGTGACGAATTCGAACCAGCTGACGACCCAGCGGTGTGGAAGTTCCTGTGGCACGGCACCGAAACGAGGAACGTTGCTTCGATCATGGCGAACGGAATGCAGTCAACGCCCAGTTATGCGAGGCTCCACACTAGCAATGACTCCAAGGACCACACGCTTGTGCTGTGTGCTACACTCTTCGCGCATAAGGTGGACGATGATCGTTTCACGGTGGACAGCGAGCGCCCATATCTCGTTCTTCCGCTAGCGGAGTGGCATCTTCGCCGCCAAGAGCTCCAGCCCGGCCAAATGTGCTAGCGGGAGAAAACATTAGAAAGAAGACAGACAAAGAAAAAAAGACAAGACCGATAGCCCAGAGAGAATTTTCTTTTCCTCGCTACTTCACCGGATTTCCGCGAACAAGCGCCATAAAAAAATCACTGTTGCAGAAGAAAGCTTTACTAACGAATCGCGGATGCCGACAACGATTCTTTGACCAATAAAAGTCAATGTAAGTCAACGGCTCTTTCTCGGGCTTGCTTATTCAGGAGTAATAAGTAATTTCCCCTTTTCGTCTCGACTCTGGCCGAGCTAGGGACCTGAGAGAAATGCGATGGAACGTGACAAGATCGGGCCATGGAGCAAGATCATTCTCATGCCAAGGTTGGTTTGTCAACTTTGGGTTGGGTCTTTTTCTTTTGCTATTCCATCACCTTTCCTGATTGAAAGAAGAAAGAAAGATTGGTGTAAGGCTAGCCTGCGGTTTTAATGTACACAAAGCCTTAAAAAAAAGATCAAGTTTGATTTATCAGTGTGCAAGCTTTTTCTGAATGGCTCAGAACCAAGTTAAAAATCCAGCGTTTGCATGCAGCATTATGGCCATAAAAGATAAACCACATTTTTGTCCAATGATCATATGCCAAAAATAATTTTTTAAAAAGAATTCTAAATTTATATTTAACTAGTGATTTTGTATTATACTCCACAATAAACTATTTGAGTAAACATGTAGTTTAATCTCTTTAAATAACAAAATAACTTTAAAGTAACCATATTATAATATTTAGGATGAGATCAATGTGATAAATCTCAAATGGTAGCTCTTAGGAGTTAATGGGTCAATAAGACAAATCTCAACTTTGATGGTTTTATTAGCTGTCATAAAGCTCAACTCATTGTACAAGGCTACGAACAAACAATATGGTGTGGATTATCTTAATGGGAACCATGAGAAAGAATCCAAAAGGCAAAGTTAGGCCAAGAACACTAATGTGTTAGGGGCTAATAAATTGTGGGAAAGACAAAGTGTTTCCAAGGATGGATTCCTAATTGCTACTTGTGAAGATGATAAGTGTTAAAATTTTGTTTAGAATCACTTTATAAAAAATATACATACATGATAGACATGATTTCTTTGTCCATTGCTTGCTTCCATTGAAACAGACAAGGATTGGAGAATTTTCAATAGGTTATGAATGAAATACTTCAGTATATCAAATTTCCAGATATAATTAAGTGTTGTTCTTAATGCCAAAATATGAGGAGCAAAGCAACCTATTGGCAAGTCTGTGTTGCTTTATCATCTCTGGTACAACCTTTAGCTTACATTGCTGATAGAAAGTTTACAGACTCTACAAAACAAAAGCTTATGAAGCTGACACATTTGAATTGGTATGGTATTTTCTTAGTATGTCTCCTTCATTTCCAGCTCAGGAAATGCCTCTAAGTCTTCTGTACATCATGCTTTCTCATTTTTCCAGAACAACATGATATGCATGGCTTGCTCAAGAAGAATCCTTTGCTCACAGTGCAAATGCATCTGGTTTGCATATGAATCGATGTGAAAGGATCATCCCAATCTCAGTAAGAGAAGTCAATGCTTCTCATGAATTACAAGGGAGCTCTCAAAGTTTCTAGGCTCATAATATCAAGCTCAATGATTTTGGCTATTATCAATTATTGATACTTGTGTTGTTAAAGGGATTTGCTACAAGCCAAGTCTCTTAGATTGTGAGAGATGCTAGCAAGCAAGAACACCATAGAAACCCATTAATCTCCATATATGTCCAGTATAGAGACTCCATACTAGTGTTCCAAGATCCATGGGTGAAGCCATCATAATATTATATCCTAGAACTTGATCCTCTCTTACTATGCTCAGAATGAAAAGAGTAAAGTGTCTTTGGAAATGTTTTGGGAGATAAGGTTAAATGGATTTTGTTAGCCAAATGTAAATAACTAAAGGGAATGATTTGAAATACGATCCATAATAAGGGTTTAAATATAAAAGTAAAAGATCCATGAATAAGAGTGCACCCTTTTTTCAAATCAGTTAAGGGTCTTGGGATATTTGGGGTTAAATATCTTTAGGTTTGAATAATATTAGGTTGGGTGATTTCTTAGGAAGTTTAAATTTAGGAGTTTACATTTGGTATAAAAAAAGGGTCTTGAGTCTGACTCTATTGGTTAGGTAAGGGAATCACATTATATGTTGATTTGACATTTAGCAAACCTAAGGGGTAGGGTGTCAAGAGAGTGGGGCTCTTAGAAGAGTTGTGGCTTTTAGCTTCCAAAACAACCAAAAGGAACAACTCGAAAGAAGTTCCATAAAGGTTCAAATATAAAGAGAAAGGGCCCATGAATAAAAATGCACCTTCTTTTTCAATCAATTAAGAGTCTTGGGATACTTGGGGTTAAATATCCTTGAGTTTGAATAGTACTAGGCTGGATGACCTCCCGGGCAGTCCAAATTTAAGAGTTTACACCAAACACCATCACCTTTAGCACTTTATATCTCAAGTGGCTATATTTCATCTCAATAGGGTGCATTATTCCATGAGACTAACATATTCTTCGCTTGCATTTAAAGCTCTAGGCGTTCCATTCCATTCTTTAGTGTCCTTTTCTCTTCCCATTCACCACACGTGAACATGGTACCCTAACCCTAAGTTTAGCAAGTTTTTGGCTAATATAAATTAACTACAGGTGATTCTGTTTAATCAATCACATAAATATGTCAGATTTGGATTGTGCTATGGATATTGTTCAGTTGTCAATTACGTTTTGCATGCAGCAACACTTAGTTTTCTTAATAGTAGTGTTATTCTTATTTATTAATCCAATTAATCAAATGGAAGTTTATAATTATAAACATATTTATAATTTACACAAGATTAATGTTATCAAATATCAATGATTAGATGGTAGAACAAACTAGAATATACTAGGAAGTGTTTAGGAAAGTTTATAAATTAAAAAAGAGAAAACTAATAATTACTGGAACTAATTATTATTATAGCGATAAAAAAAATTTAAGCTGGAATTGTAATTACAAAACACAAGAGTAGTGTTTAACAATGTCAAAACATCCTTTTATGTTTAATATTATTGGTCAACGAGTAAATATGGAAACAGCATTTTAAAAACACCAACGACTCCTCTTAGTGCTGGGCTCTTCATCAAAACTGTCATCTTGCTCATTACTAGGTTTGTACATGAGATCAAAACACACAGCACCTAATAAACCTACAAATAAAACATAAAAAACTAATAATAAAAGCATTAAAATAACTTACCAAATGGACTTTGCATTGGATACCCATATAAACATTGATGAACCTTTGGCACAAGCACCACCATCCTTTCAGATTTTTTGACTTTGGAAATCAAGTTACCCAATGCTCGGTCATAAAGACCATGGCGTAATTCTCACCTGAAAAGACACACAATTAACCTCCCACAACTAGAAAATAAATACCTTCATTCATCCATTGCTTTATTGTCCATATTTTTTTCTCAAAGTTTTCTTCCCAATTGGCTTGCTGCCCTTCATAAACATCCCTATTACAGTACATTATAGTGAGCTTTATAAAGATTTTTTATACCTGTGTTTGCTCTCAATAAATAAAAAGAAGTCTTGCAGCATGTCCTCAGCATCCACCAGCTGTAGATGGATGAAGCTATCAGGTCCGTGGTTGCCAACACCAACCCAATAAAACTGCTGACTGTTGTCTCTTAGGAAGGCCTGAAATACATCTGCTGTATGTATCTGATGAGGCTGATGTGTCAGATGTCCAAACTTTGCACCAGCTGGCAGCTGGAACTTCAAAGCTTGCATAGTTGCAGGAATGCAGAAATTGGAGGGAAGAATTTCTTCAAGTCTAAACTCAAATACTGTTCCCTTCCCCTCACAATCATGAAAAAGCCACAACATATAGATCATCAACACAATGGACATCAGATCAGATACCTCCTTGTTTTTGGGATTAGAGATTAGTTTAGGTAGACACAAATCCTGGAGCTCCGCCACATGTAGGTTCTCGACAAGATGGTAAATGAGGAGTGGAGAGAACATGATGGAGAAAGCAGCATCTTCATCTCTTGATAATTTAATCTTCTCGTTAGATGGCAGCTCCTGTAATTGACAACCATAAGTTCTGACATAAACTCTGAAATATCAAAATAGTACCTCGTTGTGTAAGAGTCCAACTAAACCGCAAGACTCTAAAGACCCCCAGTTATCTTTATATCTGCTACCTGGCCAGACTAGTTCTTCCCGACGGATCAGGGTCCCCAGCAGCGCAACATAAAAAGCTCGTAACACCAACAAATACTTCTCGTCCTTAAGGTACTGATAATAAAAACCACGTTTGATATTACCCCAGGCAGTCGTTATTGTGTTACGGAGATCGATTTGAGTGAGATCTTGATTCACCTGTAACAAACATAGAAATTTTCTCGTCACATCAAGATAAAAGACAAGGAAACCTTTTCATAGAACTTCGAAGCATCCAAATAAAGGTGGTCAGGCATCAACCCTCTCAAAAGGTGATCAAGCATGCGAGGATTCCCTCCTGATAACTTTATCAGGTTCCTTAGTCCGTCCTTGAGCTCAAATGGTTTCTCCATGTCCAGAGTATTTCCTAGTCTTGTAAGGAAGATTTTTGTAACTCTGACCACCTCGTGCTCTTTCAAAGGCCTGATAGGTATAAAAATACTTAGAGCCTTCTCCGTTGATGTGTAGCGCATTGTGGCCCCGGCAAAGTCGGTCGTTGCTGCTGTAAGTATAGGAAACGTCAGGCCACCTCGGTTATCTTTGATATGTTGAACGTAGGCCGAGAAAGCATCATGAATCCAGGACAATGCGGGTGGGCAGCCGGGCTCAGGTTGGGCCTTGTTGACGTCATCAAAAAACCAAGATAGGAAAATTCGCTTATCCGCAGGAACCTTAAGACCAGTTCGAATGAAGTCGATCACATTTCCCAAAGTCAGCACATTCCTCAGGCCTGGAAATTTGTCATCCAACTGCCTGAGAAAGCGGCCATAACTAGTAGTGTTCATTGGACAAAGAGCTGCATGAAAGCACCGAAGGGCCAAAACCTGTTCTGGTGCCAGGCCGTCCTCCAGGAAAGTTACATCCCCTGCCCTCGTAGTTTCAACCGAATGATACATTGTAAGATCTTTGCCGGTCTCCAACACGTTGTTCACCATTTCTTTGAACTGCTTCACAAGCCCTTTGTGGCCTAGCTGATCCTCTACAAGGCCATCTATATCCCCTGTTTTTGTGTCCCTCTCCCACGCTTCTCTGAGAAGAGCTGAGAGGCATGTCCCGACAGTTGTTTTACCTGCGCCAGGAAATCCGATGAGCATCAACAAGAAATCTTTTCGTTCAATATCCGAGGTATTGGCCGTCGTGTTCATGAAAGTTCCAAACACCCGTGCAGCGGCTGCCATGAGATGCTGAATCGTCTCCTCCCTTCCGACCAAAGTAAAATAATCTCCCAAGTCCGTACGTAAACACGGCTGCCCACCGTTGTCCAGAAGAGGCAACTTGCAGGTTGGCACCCTCGTCTCAGGCATCCGGTGAAAACACCTTGCGTCCTCCAGTTTTTCTCCGTATACATCCAGCAACTTCGACACTACTACAACACAAACCGATCCAAAACGAACTAGCAAGCCAGACAGTCGCCAGACAGACAAGAGCAAGTGCTTACCTGCCGCAGTTTGAAGTGCCATCGCCAGGGTCGCTGAAACAGAAATATGAACTTGTCAAGCCACAAAACAGCCAGACAATCCTAGAGGCAAAAAGCAGCCAGCCCACAAAGGTCAACCACTTACTCTTAATATCCCACGGCTTTACATCCTGCAGCTGCTCCTCTTCGTTTCGCAGGCGCTTCTTTTCCTCCCGCAGCTGCTTCTTTTCCTCCCACAGCCGCTTCCTCTTCTCGGTATCTTTTTCCTTTTCGATTTGTTTCTGGACTGCTTCGATTTTCTCCTCGACGCTCGCAATCGCCATGCCGGATGCCATGCCTACCAAAAACCCTAATTGGCTCCTTGGAAAGTCATTTTTGTGACCTTAGCAATAATTAGTTCTTGAAATAAATTGTCCTCTTTGAAACTAAACAGATCTAATAACATCTCTTTATACCTTTTCTCTAAGGATTCTGAGTCATATTCAACAATTTTGAAAACTTGATTTATAATGAAGTACCAAGCCAATCAACCTGAACCATGTAATTGGATCAAGTGATTTATACTTTTGTAATGCTATTGTCAGAGGCCAAAGATTTAAGAATTTTTTAAATAAATGTTAGGGATATTTGTTGATCGCAAACAAGCTGAGAAATTTAACTTTGTAAAAGAAATAAAAGAAGAAACTTTCCAGATAATAGATAAAAAATAGAGTGCAAGCATGGGAGTTGAATTCAACAAGCACTATTATAAGCACAAAGCCATGAACACTTGAAGATAATAAAATATTTATTTCCTATTGAATGCTTAGCTAAAAGATGTGAACCTTATGTTGATCAAATAGAAGCTCCAGAGCACACTAGCTTATCTTGTTCTCTTGAAATTGACATATTTACCAAGTTATCTAACATTTGCAATTAGTCCACAAAGTTTAGCAATTACTCTGTGATTTTGTGGATGGATGGATGGTGTTACAAAAAGGTTACTATTCCTACCTAACCTTATAAGTGTCCCTCAATTTTATTTATTTCAAGTGAACCAAATGGATTCACACCTCTTAGTGATAGTGAATGCAAATTTGCCCCACACTAAATATCAATATGGGACATATAGAGCATTCAGAATATTTTGATTTCTAGAATATTCTTTTTTCTTTATATAAAAGCTTTGCAAGTGAGCAAGGGCAAAAGAAAGGCAATTGGAAAGAGCTTGAGTTTGTGATTGAGGCATGAAAAACTTATGTTAGAGAGATAGAGACCCTCATCTCCTAACAAATGGTGAACCTAACATAACAAACTAGTGTAGCTTTTTTTTTGGACATTGATATAAATTACTTGATGGGTAAAGAGATTTTTTGGGGTTCTAGTGGCTAATTCATGTTTGAGGGATCATTGAGATTAATAAGAGCTCCCTCTTGCACAAATTTGAAGCACAAAATTATAAATCTAAAGCTTTTTTTTATTTCACTCAGTTTCAAAAAAAGTTATGGTGATAGAAGCATTCATTTTGATTGTGCCTTATTTAGTTTGAAGTGGTTTCTAAGAATCAAACCGCATATAAACATTTTTCTTTTGTATTCTCCTCTATCTTCACCACTTATTTTTGGAGGTTTAAGTTTAAGATTTTGGTACAGATTTGAAGAATTGCTTGTATGGGTATTTAGATTTGGTCATAAAGATTCCAAAGAGTGCTTTTTTGATGAGCAGAGTGTAAAAAGTTGAAAGATCTTTCACTTTTTTTCACTCTTTTCTCTTTTATTTTCACAATTGAGTTTTATAGCTTTAAAAGTGAAATTTCTTAAGCATTCTTTGAAAACTTTTTGTGAGTCTTGTTAGCATTCATAGGAGTCCTTTCTTGCAAGGGAATTCACATAGAATTGTGTGTTTTGGTGTTATTTATGTCATACACTCCACAACTACAAATTTGAGGGGTTTGTTCTTTTTTGTTTCATCACCATTTCCATCTTTCTTGAGCATCTTAGATAGATATCCTCCAAAACTTTCTACCATATGCTTGCATATGAGATTTGACGCCAATTTAAGGAGTTTGGCTTGTGTTTATCTATTTTAAGTATATAAAGTGGTTTTGGCCATTTTCACTCTTTTTCACAGATGTCTCTTTTTGTGGTCATAGTTGGGCTTTCTGACGCATTCATACTCAAATTTTTTGGTGCTCTAGAGCTTGAGATATTCATGTTTTTATCTCTACAAGCTTGTGGACATAAGCACCGCTTTGGGCCTTTCAAACATCTTTCAATTTATGTGAATCTCTTCTCCTTAGTCTATAAGATTGTTCTAGTGGAGCTCCAAGTACCATCACTTGCACTATCTTTGTGCCATGCTATAGACTTCCAACTTTCCAACACAGCCAAGCTTCATGCTTATGACATGGAGATCCTTGCCATTGACAAGCAGTGTAGGGCTGTAGTTAAGCATCTTTTTGCTACAAAGCACAAGCTCATGGTGACCATTAACTCCAAAGTTTCTAGTTCAATCTTCTTTTCTCCTGGGAAGCTCATTTTTCTCGAAGAGTTCACTCCCTCCTCTAAGTTCTTTCCATGGTGGCTTGGCCTCTACTTCATCCAATGCCAGGTGGAGGGTGGTTCTTACATGCTCACAGATGAGACTAGTTGTGAGCTTCCATATGCTCACAATTATCACCACCTCAAAGCAATTGTGTGGAAATTTCTTTCCTTTTTCTTTCTTTTTCCTTTTCTCCACTTTTTTCACCTCTCCTCTTTTATTTTCAAGCTTTGCTACCTTAGACTATGAGTTCCAGATTGGGTTTTAGCCATGAGGTTGCATCAACTCATTTTGTATGTGAGCTCTACAGTTTCTTGGTGAGTCCTCACCTGTTTTTGGGATCCATCACCTTTGCTTCATTTAACTATTCATCACCACAACCACTCAAAATTGAGTGAAAACAACTGAAACCACTCTTTGTACTCAAATAAATGAGTATAAGTGGTGAATTGCTCCAAAATCCACAAACTTGCATCAAATCTTGCATGCAAACAAATGGTAGAAAGCTTTAGAAAATATCCTTGCAATACACTTAAAAACAAATGATGAAACTTTTTATAAGTGTATAATATATAAGATAAGCAGCACCAAAACTCACAATTCTTTATGAATTCCTTTGCAAATAAGGAGGACTCCTATGAAAGCTAGGAAGCAAAGGAAAGACCCACAAAAGAAATTTCAAAGAATACTCAGAAACTTTCACTTTCAAAACTCTAGAACTGAATCATGAAAAAAGGTGAAAGATCTCTCAACTTCTTTCATCAAAAAGCATTCTTCAGAATCCTCATGACCAAATCTAAACACCTACACAAGCAATTCTTCAAATCCATGCCAAAATCTTAAACCTCCAAATTTAATTGGTGAAAATAGAGGAGAATGCAAAAGAAAAATGTTTGTATGCAACTTGATTCTTTACGAAATCAGCTCATTTTAAATAGGAGGAGAAGCCACTTTGACCCAAATAAAGTGCAATCAAAATGGATGCTTTTATCACCATAAATCTCTTTAAAACTGAGCGAAATATAATAAGAACACTAGATGTATGATCCTAAGAGTTTCTACAAAGTTAGATGAATCCACATTGTAGCCACCTTTAAAGTAAGGTTGTAGGGTTGTGATTACGTAAAGGGGAGGTCCCCAGTTACAATATTTAAGGATCGATGACTTGCTGTGACAAGTAAGTTGAGTGTCTCTCTAGCTGTAGCACAAGTTGCTAGCTAGGCTCCTAGAAACTAACTACTTGAAACTGGTGTAGTGGAAACCTGAGTAGGAGAACTCATATTGAGATAAAGGTGGGCGACACCCTGGTGTCCAAGTATGGCCCCTCTCATGTTGTACATGCGTGTGTTTGCTTGGTAGATGGGACGAAGGAAAGGTAAGACACTTTGTTTGGAAATGCAACTTGTGTGGCATGGAAGTCATGGCAGACCCAATGGCAACTTGGGTGTGGTCCAAAGGAGGACACACTATGGAAGTTTAACTTTCATTGATCTCAATAGGGAAAAATAGTTTAGTCTTGTAAAGTTTGGTTGGCTTCATCCAAAGTTGGTTTTGTAGAGACTCAAACTGAGTGGAAGGGTGGTGTTGTCACATTAAACTTTCTCAACTTTTGCTCAAGCTTGCAAGAGCTAGCAAATACAAGTTTAGAAGTCGGAGTAGTTAGAGTCGACACAGTTATTACTTACAAGATTATTCACTTCAGTTTGCACATTATTCTTTGATCGCTCCATTCTTTTCTAAGCTTTTTCTATTTCATGTAAGGTAGGGTTCCTATTAAGGGCCAATTATGTACCAATTAGATCTTTTTCCATTTCTAGTTGTAATGGAATCACTCAAGTCTCAATGGGACTTATCACTAGATCTCGAGGTACCTATTCTTGTCCAATGATCTCTCTCTTAGTTGCTTAGAGCTAGTGTAGTTGTGTCAGACTAAGACTTAAGGTTGGCTAGTAACCTCCGCATGGCCTTAAGACTTGGCAAGATTTGGCCAAGTCAGAACAAGGCATTTGCTACGAGGGCATTTGCTGAAGAGGTCTTAAACCATGAGTGCATGAGCCTTTGGCATGACTCGAACCTTGAACCGGGATTTATTCTATAATTTAGGGCATGTAAGTGCTTATAGAATAAATCCCGGAGGAGCAAGAAATGCTCTTGGTCACTTTCTTGTAGAATGTAATGATGGAGTTCTCCACGAACAAAAGAAAGCTTTTGATGCTGTGGTTGAATTGAAGACCAGGGTAAATACTGGTACTAATTAAGGGCTTTCTGGAGGCACACAATGTGTGACAAGCTCAGTAGACTTGCATTGGATCAATCGAAGCTGATAGTCGCCCTCACACACTTGCAAACCCAAACATGGGGATTAGGCTTGCTAATGCAACCCTAACAAAACACCCTGTCTTGAGGCGGAACCCTGACTTGATCATGGTATAGCATGGTTTACCATACTCAACTCAGTCACATGATCAATAGGAGTGATCCTGCCACTCTGTGATGGACTACAATCTTCAAGTGGGACTAGGATGGTTCCATCACAACCACCTGGTAAGTGGTTTTGTGGTTAGTGTATAGAATCTGATAAAAAAGGTCTAAGGTTCAAGTCATGCCAAAGGCTTGTGCACCCATGTGGTAATGTTCTTACTAAACAAACAAACTCAGTAGACTTGCATTTGATAGATCAAAGCTGAGAGTCACCCTCATACATTTGTAAACCCTAAACTCTAAAGCCCACTAGGGGGAAACTGTTCCATGCACCATCTCAGAGTCACCCTCACACACTTGTAAACCCTAAACTCTAAAGCCCACTAGATAAAAAAGTAAGAAGATTTTGTAAGATAACACACTTGTAAACCCTAAACTCTAAAGCCCACTAGATAAAAAAGCTTCTTCACCAAGAAGATTTTGTAAGATATTCATCATCTTTTGCTGCAATATCATTTTTATAACTTTTGATAGAGTGATATTTTCCTATTCAAAGTTCATATCAATATTTAAAATTTGTTTAGTGTAAATTACTTAGTCCTTAGTTAAATTTCTTGTTGATGCTGCACATTTCGATAGATATCTTCCTACTCAATATTCATATATATTAATATATAAAATATGCTAGTTTACCTCTATTATAGTCTCCAACTGAATTACTTACTCATGATAAACATTTTAATAAATATTTTCCTACTCAAAGTTTTATAAGTATTTCAAAATTTTAATTAATAAGTGAAATATCTATATCATAACTTCCAAATCAAGTGCTTCAAAATCTTGATGACAATAAAATAAGTCATCTAACTGAGTTTTTAAGATTGCATGTGATTGTGATGGTTGAACCTCATAATTAATTATAGTCCGGTTATTTTTTCTCCTTGTTTTAACATAATAATTTTTGCTTGATGCTTGCAAAAGTTTTCTTTAGTTGCACACAGATAATTACACCAAGTTAAAAAAGCCCAATCACTATGTCCTTCATCTCCGACAACAAAATACTATATAGCTGGATTTAAAGAGGATTGTACTAAAATTTGCAAGTATTGTCCTTATCAAATTTTATATGAAAGTCGTTAATATTTCTTGATTTAACAATCACACCATTGATTAGCTTTTTGTATGCATGGTTTCGAATAAAACCATGATATTTGCAATAACTAATAAACCAGTACATTCCATAAACCTTAGTAGTAAATTGATGAATTGCCTAATCCATCATTTAATTATGAGTATGTATTTTTTTCGGATGAGAGTATAGCTTTTATATTTGCATGGAATACCTCAATTGAATTATTTGTCTCCTTGGTAGCATAAGGGAAATTTTGAGTAGCAACAACCCACATATCTATCAAATATAAATTAAAATAAATTATTAAAATCAAAATATTAATTCACTTATCAACTTTGTCCTTCCGTTCATCTTGAAAATACTTGATAAAAGCTACTTCTTTTTGAAAATCCATTTCAAAATATTCAATAAGTTGTTTAATCTCAGCTTGTATAATATTATCATTGTGAAAAGCTACGTGAATTAAATAATACATAATATCTCCAAGAAATTTTTATATTTCTATCCTAATATCCCAAGATTTCACCTTATGAATAATATATTTGAGCCAATTCTTCCATACATGCTAAATACATAATAGAATTTGACAATCAACTGTATCTCTATTAAAAAAAAGTTGTGATAATGATTGATGGTGTTAAAGTAGAGATTAATGCTATAAGGTCACTTCCCAAGATTCCCTAGTTTCATCATGTGATCCCACAAAACTCCTAGGACCTAGACCAATCTTTGAACTTACACCTGACGTAATTAATTTGATATGATATAATTTAATCTAGCATGTGTTCTAAAACTCATTTTTAAAGAGCTATTATCCAATTCTTTATATGTTTTCCTTTCTCACTAAAAGTTAAAACTTATACAATTGAAATACCATTTCCATAATAACAAAAAACAAGCATAGTGTATAATGGGAACTGTAAACTATTAAATATTATTCACTTAAAAATAAATGAAAATTTTACCTTATAGCGATTAGTTGCAAAAGTTGTATCAAGACTCAACAAATTATTATTTGCAAAATCCACCATCTTTTGCAGTTGCCAAGTTGTGTGAATTTCTATGGTAAAACAGGAAAAATACTTTCTCAGGATTTGTGTTCTTCCAAATACATACACTCTATACATCATTCTTATGTAGTCAATAAATTGAAAGCAAATACTTTCTATACAAATTGTTGATATCTTACATAGTTAGAAAATTATCTTGACAAGGAGGTTCACGAGCTGATTTATTTCTCCCACAATTTGTATATGCTTATTATAAATCTGATTTGATATGAAATCTTGCTAGATCATATGAATCACCTAATGTCGAATATTTGCTAGAAGCTTCTAAAAAAATAATGACTTTCCTCCACTTAGTTCAAGTTGACCATGATAAGGAATCCCATTCTTATCACAATGCTCTCTATGATAATACATAATCTGCACATAATCAAGCCATTTGTAAAACTGTTTGACCAAAAAATTGCAAAGGCAACCTTGCTTGTTAGAACTTTGACTTGGTCTACTTCCAAGTCCTGACTTTGGTGTAGATTTAGCAATTGTAGAGGATGTTTCACAAGCATCTTGTTTTCCATATTCACACCAATATCTATGTCACTTGCATTCTCCCTTATCATTACTGCTTAATTTTGGGAGTTTAAACTTGAGATTTTGGCATGGATTTGAAGAATTGCTTAGTGTGTGTTTAGATTTGGTCATGAAGATTCTAAAAAGTCCTTTCTTGATGAATGGAGCAAAAAAAAGGCATTTAGGGAATATAAAAGAGCTTAAGTTTGTGATAAAGGCATGAAAAGTTTATGTCAAAGAAGTTGGGAGATATCACTCATCCTAACAAATGGTGAACCTAACATAACAAATTAGTCTAGCTTTTTTTGGAGTGGAGAGATTTCAATGTTTTAGTGTATATATTGTTAAAAAATTACCATGTCTACTGGTTCCACCATGGTGAGCTCCACCTCCAGGAGAATGTGAGCATAATAGCATACCCAATGTAGATACTACACAAAATACCTCCACTTGCTAGCACCCGATTCATCAAATCCCTTCCTCTTTGGCATCGCTCCGACTTCCAGTAGAACCCCAGCATAGAAAAGACCTGGCCATTGTATCTCTTGCCATAAAGCAATCTCAGCCGTGTTTGTGGTGACCAGTAACATTTTACAAAAATGATAATCAGTATTTTCAGAAAGCTAATTTCACGAGTGAGGCTACGTCTTTGGTATCTGATTTCATCTGTCATGCGAATTGCATCAGCCTGGAAACCAACGAACGAGGCAGAAAGCTTATCTGATCGAAGTGAGACTGCACAACTTTTCCAGGTCTTGAGGCTGAGCATCTCTATGACTTGCTTCTGCTAACGAGGCTTGGAGCCGAATGATAGAAGTGTAAGGGAACCACGTTGCTGACATTCTCTTCCGTCTCACAATGTCAGCTGGTCTCTGTTGTAAGCAAGCAAGAAGGCGAGATAAGTTTCGAGAATTCCACACATAACAAGCTATCGATCGAGCATAGAAGTCGAGTGAGCTTACGTGCTTAAGGTGCTTGATCGTCTTAGAGTCTGCTGGAATGACCTCCTAGTTGCCAAGCAGCATCACGACATTAGAAAATGGGCCGAAGCCTTGCAATGAACGGACAGCAGCTCGCAGCTCCTTGCCTTGAAGTGCACTGGGACCTTCAGCTCGCAGCTCCTCGCCTTGAAGTGCACTGGGACCTTCGGACTTGGGAGAGTAGTTTTGAGCGCTTGTTAATACAAGTCGAAAATAAACATTTATTAGGATGATCAGCTTAACAAACACAAACCGCGCTTTCAAGCAAGGAAAAGATTTAGCACCGGAAGTGTAAACTAGGATCAGATTTCCATATAGTCCTCTTCTTTGTAGTCGTCTTCTTCTTCTTCTGTCTGTTCTGTTGGAAATACCAGCATCAACTTCCTAGAAGCTCTCCGATTTGATCTAATGACAACAGATGCTGTTGCACCCGACCAGCAGACCTGGTAGGCAGCATCATCTGCGCCACTAACTGCCTCGAGGCGCAGCATGTTCAAAACCAAAGGATTAGAAAACTCCTTGTCTGGCAAAAGCCGCTGCAAATAAAAACTACTCACTGAAACACACTTTATGAATGAATGAATGCTTACCTCGTTCACAAAAAGCGTCAGCTCTCGTCCAGCTAGTTTACCAGCCGTGCACTGGATAGTCAAAACAGTTTTCTCCACGGAATCACTGCCTTCTTTGGTGCGAACAGCTTCAATCCATGCGCCAAAAACGGGAACCCCGTCCATTTCTTCCTCGTACTGGATGCTTCCCTTCCCTGATGAGTAAACTAGATTCAAAAGACCACGCAATTTAGGAGAGGGAAAAGTACCTTGGCGCATCAATACTCTTGCAAAGTCCGCCTCTTCTCTTTTAATGTCCCCAAACTTGCGTGCTCCAGTATCGACTGCACCGTCCATTCTTGCACAGACAATGTCGTGTATCTGTTGAAGGGACGGGTAGTCAAGCGTGTCGGGAACAGTATGGTCCATCTTGAGAGCAATGGTCATCTGGAAAGGCAGGAACGTCCTCTTTTTCATTACCCCTGCTGTCTCCCCTTGCTTGACCTTGGAAATGCTCCTCTGTGTACGTGCTCTCTTTCGTGCCGACCGGCGAGGAGCCGTTTCATTCGCTGGAGCGTCTTCCGGAGCGTCTTCCACCATGCACAGGCGTTGCGAATGCTTTGCATTGTCACCCTCCATCTTCACTAGAATAGCGTGCACTCGGTTCGGCTCCGGCACACCTTCCAGGCCCGACGGAATATCAGGGTGCTCGTTTCTGAACGCCATCAAAGAAGAGCACAAGGCATCGTAGTCACACTTCTTCATTGGTCTCTGCTTCGTGGCAATAGAGATCTGGAAAAGGACGAGTGGAGGATACACCGAGTCTATCACAGGGAATGACGTGCTGCTGGGTTGTAAGTAGTAGAGGCCAGGTATTTGCAGATCAAGACTGTTACCGGAGAAATACTTCACTTCCCGCTTCTCCAAATGAAGCTTTCTGGTCAGATCGTCAATGCTACAAAAGTCACCACCCATCGAGAGTCGATAATGAGCAACGCGTTCGAACAGAACTCCAGCTGCACTCCGCAATGAACGGTTCGCTGCCAAAAATAAAGTGGACGCGATCCAGTTCTTGATCTGACCATTGAAGCACGCGATTGCAAAACAATCCGCTGCCCACTCCGAAGCAAAGGAGAAATGGTCCACGCGGGTGAAGTCGAGAGTTGGCCAGGAAACGAAGATCTCGTGTGCCTTCAATAATGTCGCGTTCAGCACCCCGCCATCCACAACTTTCTCGACGGCCGTGAGTTTCTCGCTGAAGACCTTTATCAAAGGCGTGACGTAGTGCCTTATGATTGGCCCGGCAACGTAATACTTCGCCCAGAACTCCATGTATTCGCCTTCATTCTCGGGATCTGAAAAATAGACGGCCTGCAACTCGTCGACAGACCAAGGCGGCATGTAAAGCGTCGTGAACTTGCGTTCCTGCATAGTCTTTTCTGCTTGTATCCACTTATCTTTCTCGGGTGACGCGAACAAGACCGTGGTTCCGTTCCAAGCCCTGTGCCCAACAAATGCCTCATCAGTAAGAAGCCAAACCCCCGGGCGGTTGTAATCCGGTGAATCTTCCGCGTCGCAACTCCCATCCTGCTTGAAGACGAAAGTATTCACGGTGATTCCTACGAGGAGCTCTACTATGACGGCCGTCTCTCCATCGTCGAGGAGCCTCCTGAGAACGTACCACAGAAAACACGACTTGCCGATTCCGGGGTCCCCCGAGATGTGGATGTAGCGCTTGCCCACGCTCGCGAGCTCCCTGATGTCGGTGTAGACGTCGCTATAGCACTCACGAATCCACACTCTAATTGAACCAGCTCCCCACCTCCATTGTCGCCGCCATCGGGACCAAGTCGCGGCCCAGGACCATAAGGTTTGTTGACCTAATTCGGCCTATATACTCATGGATATGTGACAGGTACAACTCGCTTCAGTGACAGGTACTGTGACTTGCTTCAGCGGCTACTTTGGTTCGCTGCCACGATTGTCCCCAATCGTTGCCTTAAGCAAATCCATGTGCTAAAATTGCTGGGCATATATGTTGTTCCTTCCAAGCTAGACCAAGGTAAGGAGGTCAATTGAATTTTGCTCTGTTCACATGCGTACCTCTTTCAGCCAATGATGTAACTTTGAAGATCTGGCAAATTCATAGTTCAACATTAGATTTGGAGTACCAACAACTCGAACTGGTGGAAGATCGGTCACAAAGTCCATTGAGATGCAAGACCAGGGCATAGTTGGAGCTGGAAGTGGTTGAAGAAGACCATACAGATGGTGTTGAGGAATCTCGGACCAGGCGCAAATGTCGCAGGTGTGGATAAACTCTTCCATAGACTGACAAAGATGAGGCCACCGACCAATTCCACTGTTTTCGTAATGCCAAAGTGCCCAGCAACTGGAGTCTCATGATGAGACTTTGACAATCCACCTCACACAAGTACGGATACAGTCTAATGTGGGTTAAAGGCTAAACCACGTTTTAGGGTTCTGCAAATCTTCTTCTGCAAATTCAACTCCTAGTTATACCTTGGCAATCCTTGCCCACAACCCCACTATGACTCGCAATGGCGCCTATGACCCTGGTGGGCACAACTAGCCATAATTGACCTAAAAACGTTTCCATTCACACTTGCTTTGTTCCTAATTTCTAGAGGTAAATAATCAATTCAACTTCATATTAATTCAAAATCATTCAAGATCCCCTATGGCTTGATGAGGTGTAAGAATTCCATGAAAAAGATTATTTTTGTGCAGATGATTTAGATTAAATCAAATGAAATTATAACTCCTATTAGTTTTTTTTTTCACTTTCATTTATTTTTCGTTGTATATATTATAGAAGGATGTGAATAAGTTTTTAAATGGTGAGAGGAGAAGGGGTGATAGAGTGTATTTTTGGTGATTTTCCAACAAAAATTGTGATCTGGAGATTTAAAATGACCCAAAAACACAAGCTTTTTATCATTAATCAAGTATATTTTCTTAACAGAATATAATTACTAACTTCTAGAAAAACATTTGCACATGGCTTAATTCGTTACCAAATCATGGGTTCTTTAACTCATTGTAAAGAGGAGGAGAAGCCACTTTGACTAAACAAGGCACAACCAAAATGAATGTGTCTATCACCAGAAATCTCTTCAAAACTGAACAAAATGGAAAAAAGTGGAAAAATAATGGCGAAAACTCTAGATTTATGAGTTTGCACATGCAACCAAGAGCTCTTATTGGTCTCAATGATCCCCCAAACATGAATCTAGCCACTAGAACCTCAAACCCATCATAACAATTATCTAAATCTCTAAAGAAAGTTAAATTAATTCGTCATGTCAGATTTACCATTTGTTGGGAAATGAACTACTATTA
>NW_003314300.1:0-39719 GCF_000143415.4 Selaginella moellendorffii | reverse complement strand
GAGGTCTTTTGGCATAAGCCAAAGAAACACTGTAACTTACAATGCATTGATTGGGTTTTACATCCAGAATGGCAATTGCAAGGGAGCTCTCAAAGTTTCTAGGCTCATGGTATCAAGCTCAATGATCTCAACTACTATCAATGATTAATGCTTGTGCTGGTATGGGGAATTTAAGTCTCTTAGATCATGGGAGACACCAGCAAGCAAGAACACCATAGAAACCCATTAATCTCCATGTGTGTGACTCCATACTAGTGTTCCAGGATCTGTGGATGAACCATCCTGGAACTTGATCCTCTCTTGCTATGCTCATAATGGAAGGAGCAAGGAGTCTTTGGAGATGTTTTGGGAGATGAGGTTGAATGGAACACTATCACCTTTAACATTTTACATCCCAAGTGGCTGTATTTCATCTCAATAGGGCGTGCTATTCCATCCCCTGTAGTAGAGATGATGCTGTGCTGGGGCATATTCTCAAACCCAAAGCATGTCTAATGAAATCGAGTCACCCTATGGCAAGTTGATTGATTTTAATTTTTAGCTCAAAGTTTTATTCTTTTTTGTTTCCAGTGAAGTCTAGTTTATTTTTTGGCTCCTTTTACTAGAGGTAATTCTGTTAATCAATCACATTGGATATTGTTCAGTTGTTGATTATGCTTTGTAGGCAGCAATGCTTAGTTTTCTTAATAGTAGTGTTATTCCTATTTATTAATCCAATTAATCAAATGGAAAATTATAATTATAAACATGTTTATAATTTATAAACACAAGATTAATCTTATTAAATATCAATGATTAGATGGTAGGATAAACTAGAATATACTAGGAATTGTTTGAGAAATTTTATAAATTATAAATGTGTTTATAAATTACTAGCAAAGACCCCAGCTTCGCTGGGAGATATAGCATACCTAAGATAAATACATCTTCTTTTCAGTGGAGCTAGGAAAAGTAAAGATGGAAAGATGTTGTTATATATACTTTGGAGCAGAACAACATAAATCTGAAAAAAATAAAAGAGATAGCCATGTCTAACAAGTTAATAGTCATTTACAACTTTTGATGTTACAAGTTAGTCATAGTAACTTTGTAGGTGCATGATGCAAGTGCTAAGAACTTGCATCCACTCTTGCCATATAGAAGAGGGGAAGAATTACTGGCAAAGATACTAGGATTGTCCTTTTCTAAGGTTGATAGGCCATAGTTTATAAAAAATAAAAAAAGGGAAGAGGGGAAAAGGAGGAAATATAGTAGTGTTGCCATTAATTCTCTCCTTGCATCCTCCCCACTGCTAGCAAGTCTTCTAGCAATTTATCCAATGATAATGAGCTTTTGCCATGAGTCTTTGCAGCTAAGTTGATTATGCATAACTTCAAAACCGAAAGAAAGAGTATAATGGTACTTCGGGAATTTATTGTTGCTGCCAAATTTGATAGCAAAAAGTGGATGTTGGTATACTGCTCATTCAAAATTTATGTTTATTTGCCCAACAGGGTCTAAATGCTAATGAGTAACTATATTACTATTATCTTGCTTGGTGGAGTGATGTTATGGAAATATGCTCATTTCCTTCAAAAATTACCAAAAGAAGGTCTTCCTAGGATTGCCTTATCAAAGTACATGGTATAGTACAAAGAAATTACAATAATAATTCATGACATCCTATGGTGCAATAAAGGCTTATTCATTCCTTGGCTTGGGATGGAAAAGAAAAGCATGTAAAAGGGAGTCATGCAACTTTACCATCAGTATGTATGTTAAGTTGGACTTTGTGAGTTAGAAGATGGTGGTGCCCAACTTTGGAGGTAGGGCCTATGTTGTTAACATACTAACCTGGCTTCACACAGCAAAACTTTAACTTCCTTTCCTAGCTGTGAACTGGAAGCCACGTAAAACAAACAGTGGTGGGCAGAGGCCAATGATAGCAGCAGCAGTCAGTTGTTTGGCCTTTTCTTTGGTGCCTATACCACCAGCATTGGCTTCACATCCCTCACCTAGTGTGTGCATTTCCAAGCAGTCAGCCCTGTTCATTGCAAGAGGCAATGTGATGGCTCAAGTAGTACATCGCATACCATGTCACTAATAACAACCTACTCACTTAGTGCTGGCCACCTCTAGTAACAATTACCAAGACATTCTTGCTACTGAGCTGATGAGTCATGCTGCGAAGGGCATCCTTCCAAGACCGTGGGAACCTGCCTGCACAGTGAATGAGAATGAAGCTCCCAATTACACCTCTACTTGTAGGCAATTGTGGTAAAGCCTCTGCTATCCAGCTGCTAACTCTAAATGGACACATAAGTTAATAGGGACCCCAACTCCACCGGGAGAAGTAGAGAACATTTCAATTTGAGAAGATGTAGTTGTCCATACTTTGTAATAGAACAATACATCTTTTAAAAATAAAACAACAGAATAATGATTTATTGTGATTCTCTTGGTAATGAGTTTTAGTGGTCACTTATGTAATTTTTTTCTTAGTTGACAATAGGGAGCACAATCTATTTCACTATTGTGATGTACATTTAACACATGACTCTTTAAAAAATGTTTACCAGGAAGCAATGCTCCGAGTCTTAAAACAAATTCCCATAAATATGGAAATTCAACCACTATCATTTTCCAGATCTTATTTGAATTTTGTAAAATGTTGTAACTACTCTTGCTTCATCACGACCAAAACCTAAAACACTTGACAAAGAATGTAGAACACTAAATCACCAACATTTATCCTCTCTAGTTCAAAATTCTTTTGCAAGAAAATGATTAAAACAATAAGGTTTGCCATTGAAATGCACACTTTCCATTTATTTTGTCACCAATTCTTCCACTCCTTGTCACTCGATGGCCAGTGATTGTAAGCCATCAAGAAGCACATGCAAGTAATGCCATCAACTTGGAATCCTTCTCGTTACATCCTCCCAAAGTTTTTTCAAGCACATGGAGAGCATCTTGACAAGGTATGAATCTAAATGTCCTATCCAAGTCTGTCTCTATTTGAAAATCCTTCTTAGAAACACTTTTGACATGACTTGAACATTTTGGATGTGCACAATGTCCTCCTGTCTTAAGAAGCCAAGACAGGATTTTATGCAATGCAACATGCTCAAGGTACTTTGCTTTTGTCATCCAAGCTTTCTTTTCTCCCAAGGTTTAAAATTCTACTCTCTGCTAGGAAGTTTTCCTGACCCCTCCAAGATTCTAATCATGAGACTCAAGTTTCTAATCAACCATTTCCAGAGCATCTTCTCACAGCTATACAGAGCCTCTGCCCTCAGCTATACAGATATTTCCAGAGCCTTTTTGGTTCTTTTTTTTCTTTCTATTCTTGTTTTCATCTCTCATTTTCCAGGCATCTTCATCAATTTGCCTAAAACTCAACGATGATCTTGATCTTGCCGCAAGCAACACTAGTGGGAATGTCACTGCTGGTGGACAACAGCAGCACTGACACGACCTAGAGCGTAGCAATCTCATTCTTTTCATCACTTTCAGAGAGAAGCATAGAGACATCCAACAAGAATGCCAAACCTGGAGTGCCTCTATTTCATTCTACCATGAACTATCATGCTGCATAAGCTCCTTGCCATTAAAGCAATTCACAAAAGCTAAGGGTTTCTTTATATTCGACCAGTCATAGCTGTACATGCTATTTCGTCTTAGCGTGATGCTAGAGCCACCTCAAGCTCCTGTTTAAGGTCCAGCAACTTTGGTGTGTTGTAGCTGCCATTCTCCTGGAAAGAAGTAAAATAACATTATCAAACAGGGAAGAGACGCACAAAAACATGATACCATAGGCTGATGATCTAATGATTCCTTCAAAATTATTGAGCTCTCGGGCACATTTGCAGATTCTCCAACCTCTATAAAATGGCTTCCACCAACACTCAGAGCAGGAGACACCTCTGATTGGCTTTTGCATGTCTTCAGTACATGCATCTGACAGCTTCCACCTCAATACAAGTCACAGTCTCAAAAAAAACCAAGGCTATTAATGTTTCTTCTCCATTCAAACACATGAAGACGAGACTCAATCTCTAGGCAGGACAGAAAATGACAAATGGAATCAGAGTAAGGCCAGGAAGGATAATCAAAATAGCATACCTCACATGCAATATACGTCTGTGCTGGCTTATATTGCCTCCCATGTCATTGTTTCCAGATCACAGATGTTGAGGTCATTGAGTAGACACCTATTGGAGTCTTCTCCACCAAACATGACTCCACTAAACAGGATCCGATCAGCGAAACAGACTGGCCCCTCAAACAGCAAATGGTCAATCTCAGGTTCGTGATACAGTATGTCACATGCACCGGAGCTTGTCCATATGTTGGAAAAAGCAACCAAGTGAAAGTCTGTATATCAAAAACATGAACTGGAGATAGAGAGCACTGAAGTGAGACACTGAAATGCATTATATTAACCTGAGACAGAGTCAAGGGTTTCTCAAGTGGCCACCAACAAGTAGCATCTGTTCTTCAGAATCTGAAAACACTCCGGAATATTGTAAGATGAAAGTAAAAAGCTAAAAAAATTACCAGGCTATGACCAGCACAAGGTGGGATCAGTGGCATGGACAAGGACAAAAGGAGACATTGGGAGCTTTTGCTCAACTTTGGACCAGGTGAGTGTTCTTAGATTGAGCACCTATGGCAAAGGTGCAACATCAGTTATTAAAGAGCAAAACACTACATACCTGGACATTGTTCCACCATTTGCTGATGGCAGCAAGGGGGATGGAGGAGAGTTGTTTACAGCAGGGATGTACTTCTCCTGAAGGCTTGGATTTAAATCATTGTCTTGCATAGGCTGAAAGAAAGCTGCAAAGTTTTAGTTCTAACACAAAAACGAAAAAATATAAAGCCATTTCACCAATTTTCTCAGCTTTTCTCTCTAGCGACTTGACTACCAGTCTGGATCTTTTTCCTGCAAAGATAAATAGATGGAAACTCTCAAAAAACATTGAAAATCTTACTTTCAAGGTTCTAAAGAAGAGCGGCATAGCTTCAGTCAATGGCCCACTTCTCCACTGTGAGCGCAAGCTGTGAGAAGCAGCAAATGGCTTGTCTCATCTGGGCACATGGTCTTCATTTCCAAAACCTTGCTCCAACTAAAAGAAAAGGAAACATTAACACACACAACACACAGAGTAGCTCACAATCTGCCCTATCACCCTAAAAAGTTTCACTTGATTTGGAGTGTCACTAAAATCACATTGAAGCATTGCCACCCCTTTGGCACTTGATCTATGCCATCTATTTGAAGTTTTTGAATTTGAACCGTTAGATTCACCGGATATTCCAATAGCACATTTAAATAAGGGAGTATGATAAATATAAGATTAATCTAAATGAATAATAACTGTTAGATGGTAAAATATCCTTGAATATCCAAGAATATTCTAAGTATACTCACTACCACCCCATTCCTTTGCTTAAGCAAACTAATAATTACTAAAATTAATTATTATTATAACTATTAAAGATTAACTTTATTAAAGAAAGATGGTCTTGCACATCCCATCAGTGGTCACCTGTTGTGGTACTAGCCAAGAATTTATTATTATAATTCATGGTCAAGTTCTTTTCAATTTGAGCATGACCAGGTTATAACATCATTGCTGAATTCAGCTAACTCACCAAGGGTGTTAAAGTTCCTGTGGCACAGCACCGAAACGATGAACGTTGCTTGGAGGGAATGTCAAGCTACTCTTTCAAGCCTCACATATATCGTGTGCTACACTCTCCACACAAAAGGTGACGAAGATCGATTCACGATCACAGCGAGCGCCCAGATTTCGTTCTTCTGCTAGCTTCATCGAATCTTTGTGACTTTCTTTAGTCGTTATGACGCAAAGTTTTAAAATTCCTATATTATAAAAAAAAAAAAGAGCAATGAATGTTTTTCACATTGTCGTGTAAACATTATGATTTAAACAAGTCGAGATCAACACGTACTGGTCTTTAATCCTTCGACGAGACACTTCTATAAAGGATTAACGTCCCTGAAACTTCCAGTATCTTTTTTTACGTAGATGTCACTAAGCAAGGTCTTTTATTCGGGTTAATCCTCTATTTGACCAAACAAAAAGACTCCGGGTTCGATTCCTGGCATCCCCAATCTAAAATTTTTGATCGTTTTCTTAACTTTTATTTTTCCTCGCCAAGCCAATCGAAAGTAAGCCCGCATTCTTCCACTTCTTGTCAAGCAGCTGGCTTTGAACCATTTTCGCCGCTTCCTCCAGCTCGGCGCTTCAGTCAATAGACAAACTCCATACTTTTGCTTAGCACGGACAAGCCTGGGATGGCTGCACGCCGTGAGCACACAAAGAAGTGCCATTCGTCTTGCATCTCATTGAAGAGCTTAAAACCATTCGTGTGTCCCCATCGCGGATCATGGCCGTCTAGGCAACTGCGTCTGGAGTCACCTTACAGAATCTTGTTCACCCTCACTAATACTCTTGCCTGAAACTTGTAGCCTTGTATCATCCTCATGAATTGGACTCCATAGTTGGGAGCGTTCGCAGGAAGCAGCAAATAGTTCGGCCTCAGCCTGTGCACAGCGTACATGAAGTAACCTTGGAGCTTGTATGTCCTCGAGTCCACACCTGAAGATATCTGCGTCAATTCCCTTCAGAGGCTCCAAAGCTCCCACGCTGCTGCTAGCCTTGGGCTGGGCTCGCATTCGATGGAACAGGAGAAAGTCAAACTCGTGGAACCTTGACACTTGCAACTGTAAAGCCTGGCTTGTTTTGTTTCTCTGCAAGTAAAGCACTGAGTTCGTACTGGAAGAACTATAAATCGTATGGTATCCAGATTTCTCCATCGTCGTTGGCACTCTTAGGTGGCGAAGTTCACTTATTCTCTGGCCCTGGGCTGGTTCCGGTCGAGAACTTCTGCGTCCAAGTCGGGAGAAAATCCTTTGAGACCTGTTTGTTTGATCGCAGTTAGCCACGCAATTCCTTCATGAGAAAATCTCTTCACACCTGTTTCTTCTCCGTAGGTACCGAAAGTGATAAAATCCTCCCGTAATAACCTTCTTTGGATCTTGTCTTGTCAATCGCTTCTACAAGGCATTTAGAAAGTTAACACGGGGGACTCAAAGTGTCACGTACCAGATAGTTAACTTCTTCGGCGCATCCTTGCGGCTTCTTCCAGCATCCCAGCCTCAGCATAAAGATTGGCCATGAGCACGTAAGCCGGGGCATTTTGATTGTCGAGCTCCATGATGGACGCGAAAGCAAGCCTCCCGAGCGCCACGTTCTTCCACTTCCAGCAAGCTCCCAGCACTGCCTTCCATATCACAACATCCGGCTTGCAGCTCATCCCTTTCACCAATTTCACTGCCTCGTCGAGTTGATTCGCGCGGCCGAGAAGCTCCACCATGCAAGTGTAGTGTTGAATCGTGGGAGCAATCCCATGCTTGCGGGGCATTGCTCTGAATTCGTCCTTCGCTCTGTCGACCAGGCCGGCGTGGCTACAGGCAGTGAGGACGGAGAGGAGCGTAACACCGTCTGGCTTCACACCGCCAACTTTCTCCATTCTCTCGAAGAGGTCCAGCACCCGAGTTGCGTCGCCTCGGCAGCTATAGCCTGCGATCAATGAGCTCCATGTCACTAAATCTTTCTTCGAAATGGAACTAAATACCTCCTCGGCCTCGGCCATGCTCCCACACTTCGCGAAGAAACTAACGAGCGCGTTTGCGACGATGGGATCTCTCTCTAGTCCAAAACTGCGAGCTTCCATCTGGATTTGCCTCCCGAATTCCAGTGCCACCAAGCTGGAGCAAGCTTTTAAAACGGCCACGAAACTACCGGCATCTGGAGCACAGCCTGAGGCGTGACGCATCTGTCTGTAGAGTTCCAAAGACACGGCGCCTTCCCCACACTCCGCATACCCGATGATGATACAGTTCCATGAGACGGTGTTCTTATGTGGAAGGCTTTCGAAGAGATTGCGAGCAAGTATGATGCGACCGCACTTCGCGTAGAGATCGATTAGAGAGTTTGCTACTGCAAGGTCCAGCGTTCCAGCTTGAGAATGGATGCGTGCTCCTGTTTCGAGACACTTGAGCCTGAACTTTACGAGCCTTTCTTTCTCAGCAGTTCCCAGTGCTTCTTCTGATGCCCCTGCCGCCGTCAAGGTAGAGCAAGCTTTCAAAGTTGCCAGTAAAGTCACACGATCCGCCACACACCCTGTTGATTGCATGCGCTTGTAAAACTCGAGAGCTTGCTCGGACTCCCCGTTGTGGACATATCCCAGGATCATGCACTTCCACGAGATTGAGCTGTGACGACACATAGCTTGAAACACAGTATAAGCGTCTTCCATGCTCCCACACTTTGCGTAGAAGTCGAGTAGAGAGTTTGCCACGAAGTGATCCGACTGGTTTCCACTTGCCACGGCCTTGGAATGAATAGCCCTCCCCTGCTCCAGCCACTTTTGTCTCGAGGGACCATCTTTCTCTCCTTCGGCCAAGCTAGCACAAGCCTTGAGCGCAGCGAGGAGAGTCACACGATCTGGAGCGCAGCCTTCGTCTTGCATTCGCGAGTAAAGCTCGAGAGCAAACTCCGCTTCCCCAGCCTGTGCATAACCCGAAATTATCGAAGTCCATGAAATCACGTCCCGCTGCCTCATGCTCTCGAACACCTTTTGTGCATCTTCCATGCTCCCACACTTGGAGTACATATCCACCAGCGAGTTTGCCACAGCAAGGTCCCGGACAAATCCTGCTCTGGCGACTCGAGAATGAAGAGCTCTTCCCTGTTCCAGCGATTTGATCTTCACTGCTCTTCCTAGTATCACGCGAACTTCTTCCTTCTCTGCGCAGCTAGAGCATGCCTTCACTGCTGCGATGACCGTGACACGATCCGGCTCACAGCCTTCTTCTTGCATGCGCAAGAAGAACTTGAGAGCCAGAGCGCCATCTCCACACCTTGCATATCCGGAGATCATGGAAGTCCACGAAACGACGTCCCGATGCTTCATCTCAGAGAAAGCTTGCAACGCGTCCTCCATGCTTCCACACTTTGCGTACATATCCAGCACAGAGTTCGCCACCACGCTGTTTGAAGAACAGTAATTCGTTCGCTCGGCAACGTAGCTATGGACTCGCTTACCTGTTTGGAGGTCTCGCGAGTTTCTACACGCTGTCAATGCCGCAAGCACGACACCAACGCCCGGAATCGCTCCCGCCTGCTGCAACGCGTCGTAGATCGACGGAATTCCAGCATTAGAGCCGCTCTTGTTCTTGGGAGTTCTCCACCTGCGAAAGAAACGCGATTGAAACCCTGAAACTGGAGCGAGAATTCTTACCTCGATGATCCAGCGCCGGCGCCAGTGGCAGCGCCATGGCCAGGAGATTGCCGGTGCCCGCCGCGATCTCCAGGAGCTCCAGCCACCGCGATCGAATGAATCGCCCGCATTCTCGATTAGACCTAAGAGTAAGAGCATTTCAAATAAGCCCGCTCTTTTTATTCCAAGCTAAGCTACTGTGGCTCTTGCAAACGCGCCCACTCCAAAGCATCGATGCTTTGCAAAAGCCCTCAGTAACCACTACGAACGGATTGGAAGCAATCGAGGACGCATCCAGTAGAGCATTCGCAAAGAAAAATTCATTCTCAAGACCATATAGGCTCAACAGGAAGTTCCTGCTTGACAAGCTTGAGAGCTTGAGGTAGAAGCCATGGTGGCAAGCAAAGACTAAGAACAAGTAACAACTGGCATATATCCAATTCTCTATGCAATGCAAGTGTCTTGTGATTCTGAGCTCTTCCTTGATAAAAGGAATATATGTATATGTTATTTTAAAACCTAGTTAGGGTTTGCTTTGATGGAGAGATTGGAAGAGTTGGGCTATAGATTAGATGAAGAAAGCTTAGAACTGCGACATATAGCGACTGGTGCTGGTTTTCAGTTTGTAAGCCAATCTCATTATGAGTGTGTAGGCGATGCTCTGGAGATTATTGTGCATCAGCTTATGGAAACGGTACTAGTTAAGTAAAAAAAAATCGTGCTAACTGTTTTATTTCTAGAAGTATGGTATGGAGAGAGTGGAGCTACCCTCACAAAAGGTTTTAGTGGTTAGATTCAATTTGAGATTTTAAAACCTTATGTGCTTTTTCAGTGTTTTGTTTTCTTATCTAAGAATGCTGTTAAAGCTAATGAGCTTGTTATTCTTGGCTGTGGAGCTGGAAAAGTAGCGTAAGTTTTCTAACTCAATTAATTTTAGTACAGGGATTTAATTTCTGGTTTTGTTTTTATCAGTGCAGGGCAATGGGCTCGGAAGCTATGTATTAATGTAAGTTCTTTATAAGTTTCCAATTTGAGACTGAATTTAAATTTTGGTACAGGGTTCACTAAAGATTGGGAGTGTTTTGCCATTTCTTGGTAAATTTTAAGAAAATTAGTATTTTAGTCAGATATAACTTTATATTTTATTAGAGTGGGCACACAAGAGGAACATTGCAATATTAGTTTTGAATCCAAATCATGCCTCTCTAAAAACGGTAATGCAATTTTAAGTTTTCTTATTCTACCTTTACTTATTAATGTTTTTATTATAGGAGTCATACTTTAAGAATCGGAGAGAACATATTATATCTGTATGGGATAATATATGTCAAAAACTTCCAGCTAAACAACTTGCTATTATTGCACATTCATGTGGTGGATATGATGCTTATGAGCTTCTAAAATATCGAGGTTTTAATTATTTACTTGAGATATTTTATATTTATTATAAACTTTACAGAGTTAGAGGTGCTACAACGTCTCAAATGCATTGCTTTCACTGATGCTGGACAAAGCTCATATGTGAAGGTAAGACATATGTTCTTTTTTCTTTTTTATATATTATTTTATTTTTACAGAATCTTTCTTGTACTTCTCGGATGTTTGTGGTACAAAATTGTAAAGAATGGGTTTCAAGCTCCGTGCCTTTGGGAACGATCATGACAACATCAAGCTCAGAGAAGAAGGAAATAACATCAAGAAAGGGATATTGGTGTTTTAGTCGCTCCAACACTAAATTACCTCCAACTAAGACAGATATTGGTTGTGTGGAGATTTCAGCAGGAACTGCATCTCATGCTGAAACAACCATGAAGGCTTTTGAAGAGATTTGTAGGTTTATTTTGATGAAGTTTTCTGAAATTAAATGAATGTCTAGGATCTGCCTTAGACACATCCCATCAAAAGTCTAGCAATCAAGTAGAGCATTCTAAATTGATGCATTTATTTGTAGAAATGTTGGCTGAATCAGTCTTAAAATTGTTAAGCTTGAACTTTGGCAAACCACTTCGCTGCTTCAGAAAGGCCTTCATCCTTGGTCCATCGCTTCCACACTTTGCTTACTAAGACAAGAGCTTTCTTGGTTGGATCTCTGGAACTTCACCTTGGTTCCATGCCATTCAGAAAAAGCTCGCACCTTGATAAGTCAAAGTTAATGCAGTGTCCTGGACATTTCTTTTTAAGTCTTTGGGGATTAAACCGCAGGCTCCTTGAATGAAAGCCACTCCTTTTCTACACCAAAGGAAACGTTTTAAAGGCAAGAGAAGCCACAAAACATGAACTGGTAAAGTCTGCTTGCAAGCATCAAGGCATGGAGAGCCTGCAAATCCACGCTCGGGATCTTCAAAACAGAGGCAGGGAATAGATTTGCTCCGTGCTCCACAAAATGGTGGAGTTGCAACCGGTGGGCACTATAAAGGATTTGAGCAAAGTAACAATAGTTGGTGGCAGTAGTGTTGTTTGTGGATATATGGTACATGGCAAGCGCCATCGCAAAATCAATGTTGCAGAAGAAAGGAATAAAGCTCCAGTAACGAATCGTTTATGTGGCTATCCCTTGGCGAACGATCCACATGCGAGAGGCTTTGACCACGTGAAGAATTGTGGGAGCATAACCTAAATACCACATTAAACATGGAGGAGAAACACAAGGATAGACTTAAAATATACTAGTCTCAAGAGTGGACTGTGAAAGTGCATAGAATCTTGAGGTAAGAACATTCTTGTAAAAAGGAAAGCATTTCTTTCTTTTATGTTTTCTAGATCCGATCACAAGATTTACTGTTACATCAACTGCAAATCTCAGCCAGAACAACATTACATGGAGCAAATCTTACAATACTTCGTTGGCTGGTCCAAAAGGTACAACCTTACTTTGAAGAGCTCGTGTGCAAACACTTCTATCCCGTTCTGGGCCGTCATTGCATCCAGAGGTACACTATAAGTCCTTTGAGGTCTTAATTAAACCACTTTTAGCCTGTTGTGCAGAAAAATTGTCAGGCAGCTCTTGTCAGTGAAAGCCAATCTGAAAAGGTAAAAGATAAAAGAAAGAGAACCAACTTACTTCTCTTCTTGTTGTTTCCAGGCATCTATAGCACTAAGCTGGACAGACAGAAAACCGAGCCGAAAGTGGAGCAGTAGCTTCATGAAATGGCACCCAGAGATCAGTAGCAAGCTTGGGGAGGCCTTGGAGCTCCAACATGCAAAGTTCCTAAGCAAAGAAGTTGCATCACGATTCTATGAGAATCTTGATGCATCTTATGTTGCAAGCAAATCACATTTGGAATGCTGACAAAAGTAGTGTCTGAGCCAATTGTTGTAGAGGTGTCAAAGTTTTGGACACCCCAAGTGTCAGATTCAGCTCCTGAATTGTCCCAAACAACACTGAGCAGATGACTATTCTTGTGGCAGTGAATGCTGCTACCTGGATCCTATATCTTCCAAGGCAAGTGGAGGATGCAAAATTGGATTGCAGATTGCAAAGTAAGAGTTACACTCGCCATCAGTGAGAAAGTTTGAATGATATAAAATCTATTGGCTTGAACACTTTATGAAATCAATCCCTAATGGATGTTCGCCTACAACTACCACACTCGCATTGTTGATGGCCACAGGTCTTATGTGACCAAACTTGTCCTGGAAACAGCAAGACTATTAGGCATGGACGTGATATTACTACCCATCTCCCCACATGCAACCTTTGGCATCGATCATTTCCTTTGCTTTTACCGGCATTTTCCTGGAATACAGTAAACTCTCTTGACGGACAAGATAGAGCTTTGATTTGTCAATGGCGAATAAGCGTACATGGGCAATTGGATTTGTTGGTCATAGTGTGTTCCCTCAACTTGTTCTTCATAGTTGAATTATACATTCAAAATTGCCGAGAGGAAACTTACGATCACAGAGAGGAGCTAGCTTTCTAGTTACGGTGGCAGCTGCCGCCATCCTAGCGCCATCCTCGAGGTGCAATTCCTCCCACGGCCACTCTCATGGCCAGCATCAGCACAAACATGGCAAGCACCGAAAACAACACCAAGCAAGCCTTGGTTCTCCATGATTTGCTGCTAAAACTAAGAGTTCAACGAGTATATTCGAGAGAAGTGTGAGGCCGCTCGTCTTTATAGCTGGAGTCAGCATACAATGCTGTAACGTCTCTTAGGGCGGCATCACTTTGTCCTTTGAAAGTTAGTCGAGGAAATCGTTCCGTGTTTGTCAATTCCTTTTCCTTTTTATAATGCTGGGACATAGAACAACATGAATCCATATGAGTAAAGGCACAGTTTATATAATATATATTATTGAACTCATGCATCACCACGCGCCATTGCTATAGACTTCACTGCCACTGAAAAGGACAAACATCCAAATAAATTGCTGGATCTTCACGATCTTTAGAAGTGTTTCATTTCACTTTCGATCGAGAGAGGGGACGTGGTTGGTGTATGTAATTGCTAGACTTTGTCTTGGGAAAGCGATCAGATTCGTTGAAAATTTTGTCTCCACTACTGCATCTTATTTCCTTCTTGTTGCTTTTCCAAGTTCCACGTCGAGACTAAGATGGCAACATTTCATTGACAAAAACATATATTAGTTTATTTAATATTATATAATAATAAAATTTAGTCCAAAAGCTTGAAAATTTCAAACTGCGCTCCCGTGGTTCTTCGAGGCGCCAGGCTAGCGAACTTTGGCGATTCTTCAGTAGCGGCTGCCATTCGAGCGCCACCCTCGCTGGCATCGATGGCAACTGGTCATACCCGTACCAATTGCATAGCACGCAGCGAAATCCATTGGCAGCGCTGCGCCATCGCCTTGGTGAGCTACGTGTGCCTGGGCCTGGTTGTGACGCTCCAATCGAGTCGAGCAATCGATCAATCCAGCGATGCATTGATTGGAAGTCGAGGGATTTGGAGAAGAGAGGAGGAGCAAGAGACATTCAGACTTTTTATATCAAGCTGGACAATTTATTTATTATTGCTGGAACTCATCACGATCAGAAAACACGTTATCAGTGCTCTTTATTCTTTCTTGGCACTGCAGAATGATGAAATCAAAGGCAATTACGATGTTGATTCTTAACATGGGCTTACCCCGTGAAACGGGAGGCTTCAGTTGCGCCAGCAGCGATTGTTGCGCCAGACCCAACCCCTCTGGCAACGGTGGCAACTGTTGTCATACCAATACCACCCCGACTGGCAGCGCTGGGCAGCAGCCTTTGCGATTCCTCCCACGTCCACGCCCATGGCCAGCATCATCACAAACATGGCAAGCGCCAAAAACATCACCAAGAAAGCCTTGTTCTCCATGATTTGCTGCTCAGACTAAGATCAAGTAGGCTTGTATATTAGAGAGAAATGGTTTGATCTGTGAGGCAGGAGGGGCTCGTCTTTATAGCTCGAGGCAGCACAAAATGTTAGATGGACGCTGGAGAGTTGTCTTGGGACGGCTTCGCTTATTTCTTATCTCTGAAAGAATATTTGAGAGCTAGTCCAGTAAAAGTGGTTCCGTGTTTGCCTTTTCCTATGCTTCTCCAACCCTTCAAATTCTTATCTCCAAAGTCACTCTAGCATTCCTCTACTAGCTTTGCCAAAACTTTACAAGTGTTTGATTCAAAGTTCCATAGAACTTCGATGCTAATATACTAAACACGAACCTAATACCCTGTCTTCCATCTCGACCACAGACTCAGTACGTCAAGTCTCCCGCAACTTTAATCAAAGTGGTAAATACATTGTCTGACAATCTCTTGGGCATTCTAGAGCAATCTGCAACGATTAATGAAAGTGATATCAATAATTATCAAGATTTATTCATTAAAATTGTTTTTCTTATTTAATTTACTTATAATTATTTTCTGTTATTCTATTAATTAAATGTTGTTAAAGTTATACTTGTTGACTCTTTAATGTTAAGCGGCCAAATGGACTCATGTGACGCAGCTGCTTTTGCAGATTCGACATAAGCACGTAGAGCTCCAGAGTCCCCTGGTTTCATCTCCAAGAGTTTCTCTGCGGCACGAGCTGCAACATCGATGTTCTTGCCACTACCATGAACTTTGGAAGCGCTGATCAAGCTCTTCCACGCGAGGAAATGCGGCTGGAAGGGCATCACCAGCAGCAGACCTTCGGTCTTGGCAACCAGCCCGGCTCGTCCCAGCACATCTGCCATCGCCTGGAAGTGAATCACATTTGGAGAAATGCTGTACTCGGCCACCATAGATCGAAAGTAGTCGAGTGCCACACGGAGCTTCCCACCGTGATTGCAAGTCAGGAAAATCCCCTGGAAACTTATCTCGTTTCTCGTCTTGCCCTCCATCGCCATGCTGCCAAAAAACATCGCGTCCACAACACAATGCTCCGTTCAGGCAATGTGGAGAAGATCTTCCCGGCCTGCAAGACATTCCCCCCTTCAGCGCTCGCGGCAAGGATCGTGTTCCAGCTCGCTGTGTCTCTCACCAGCATGGCCACGAAGAGCTCCCGCGCTTGGACGAGGCAATTGCTCTGGATGTAAAGCTCCCAGCATCGTGTTCCACGCGACGCTAGCGTGCTGTGGCATTTGGTCGAACAAGGCTCTGGCATCGATCAAACTCCCGTGCAAAGCAATTGCCACCACCGTTGCCGTCCAAGCGACGAGATCGCGCTGTGGCATCCGTGCAAACATCTTCATAGCTTCTTCGAGGTGGCCGTGGTTGGAGTAGGCCAAGATCATGGCAGTCTACACCATGTCGTCGTGATGGGGAGCTCGATCGAAGAGAATGCAAGCTTCTTCGAGCTGGTTTCTCTCGGCCAGTGCTGTGACCATTGTCGACCACGATGCAACGTTCCTCTGTGGCATGGCATCAAACAGAGACCTGCTTCTTGCAGGCTGGACGTTGCCGCTAGCATTGCGTCCCACGATATTAAGTCAGCGGTGTGGCATTTTACTGAAAAGCTCCTTGGCTGTTTCAATATGCCCAAGCTGGGCATATGCAGTAACAAGAATAGTCCATCCCAGCTCGTTGGTTTCGGGGATTCTCATGAACAAATTTAGCGCATCGTTAACAGATCTTTTCTGGAATACCCATTAACCATAACAGTCCAAGAAACTATGTTGTGTTCTAGCATTCCATCAAAGATCTGGCTTGCTTGATCCATATGCCCGTTATGTGCATATGCTGTAAGTATCGAGTTCTAGCAAACTACATCCCATTCTGAAACCTGATCAAACAATGCTTGGCGCTCCTCCAAGTTTCCACGGTTTGCATGAGCCGTGAGAATAGAGACCCATGCAACAATATCTCTTAAAACAGCTCTTTTGCTTCCTCAAGATCCGCATTTTGGGCATAAGCGCCAAGCATCAAGTTCCAGGAGAATCTGTTGGGCTCATGGATGGCTGATAAACACCTGCCATGCTCGATCCGCGCGCTCGCACCTTCCTTAGAGCTGGATGAGAAGATTTGCGAGGTACCTGTTGGATTGGTGGTGAAGGATGAGCGCGTGGAGCCTGGCGCCTTGACGCAAATCTCTTGCGTCAAGGCGCGTAGTCGTCGTCGAGCGACAATGCACGCCGATCTAGATCGTCCACGGCCTGTTCTAGAGGCTTCAATTGTTAGCAGCGAAGAGACACGCACGAGGAGGAAGAACTTTCTATGTATTTCAACTGTATATGGATGGAACAACTGCCACGTGGACATAATTACATGCCACGTCATCTCTGATTATTTCCTTTGCTTTTTACCGGCGTTTTCCTGGAATACAGTAAACTCTCTCGACTGACAAAATAGAGCTTTGATTTGTCAATGGCGAATAAGCGTTTCCAAAGGCGGGATTTCATATGGGGCAATTGGATTTCTGCTGTAAAAAGGAAACGGTGGTCACAGTTCCCTCAACTTGTTCGTCATATTTATCATGGTTTGAATTATACGTTCAAAATTGCTAAATAATCGAAACCTACGATCCATACCAGCGCCATCCTCGAGGTGCGATTCCTCCACGTCCAAACGTGACGAGCACCGAAAACAACCACCTTTTTGCTGCTAGTAAGCTTGTTATATTCGAGAGAGGTGGTTTAATCTATGAGGCAGGAAGGGATGGCATCAGTTAGTCCTTATCTCTTTGAGTTCCGTGTTTGGGAATTTCTTCTTTTTTCGACATTATAGAAAAAAGAAGAAATTCCCAAACACGGAACTTGACCTCTGTAGCTGCCTCGAACTATAAATATGAGCCCCTTCTGCCGCACAGATGAAACTACTTCTCTCTTCTCTTAGTTTGTCAGCAAATCATGGAGAACAAGGCTTTATTCGTGTTGTTTTTGGCGCTCGCCATGTTTGTGATGATGCTGGCCATGGGCGTGGACGTGGGAGGAATCGCAAAGGCTGCTGCCCAGCGCTGCCAGTCGGGGTGGTATTGGTACGACAATAGTTGCCACCGTTGCCAGAGGGGTTGGAGCTGGCGCAACAATCGCTGCTGGCGCAACTGAAACCTCTCGTTTCACGGGGTAAGCCCAAGTTAAGAATCAACATCGGAATTGATTTCATCATTCTGCAGTGCCAAGGGTCTGGAAACAAGAATAAAGACACTGATAACGTGCTTTCTGTATCGTGCGATGCTGGATGAGTTCTAGCAATAATATATAAATTGTCCAGGCCTTGATATAAAATGTCTGAATCTCTCTTGCTCCTTCTCCTCTCTTCTCCAAATCCCTCAACTTTCAATCAATCCATCGCTAGATTGATCGATTGCTCCAATGATCGGCAAGCAACAAGACTCCGATTGGAGCATCACAACCAGGCCCAGGCACACCTAGCAGTGGGAGTGGAGGTCGAGGAGGATGGTACTGGAATGGATTTCGCTGCATGCAATGCAATTGGTACGGGTATGACAACAGATGCCATCGATGCCAGCGAGGGGAAGAGCAGCCGCTGCCTCCGCTGAAGAATCGCCAAAGCTTGCTGGGTTGACAGCGTGGATGAGATACATAGAATACGAAAATGTTTTAGAGTCCTATGAGTCTTTTGTGATCTCTATATACGTGTTTGAAATTCTATCAATGTGTTTTCTGGAAAGTTGTTGAACGTTCGCAATAACCAGAATGACAAGAAAATTTAGAACATGAAAAAAAAAGAAAGAAAAGAAAGCCAACTAAGAAATCTCGAGTCAATCTATCCAAGGGTGTCAAGCGTTCAGCTTTATATCATATAATATTAAATAAACTAATATATATTCTTGTCAATGAAAGTGAACTTGGAAAAGCAACAAGATGGAAATATGACAAGTGGAGACAAAATTTTCAACAATCTGATCTCTTTCCTAAGACAAAGTCTAGCAAGTACATACACCATGTATATAAAACACGGATTTCTGTTCTTTTTGGTGGCAGTGAAGTCAATAGCCGTGGCGTATGGTGATGCATGAATTCAGCAATAATGTATATTATAAACCGTGAAAAAACAAAAAATGTTGTCTGTACTTTGATTTAGTGTGTTGCTACGATTTCCTTGACTAACTTTCAAAGGATAAAGTGATGCCACTCTAGCATTGTATCCTGGGGAGTTCAGTTGAGGAAACATCTGTGTTCAAGAGGTTTCCTTTTAAATATACCAATAAAAAAATGCATCTTGGTATACTATTTAAATTTATCCTTCCAAAAGTTTGCATAATCATTATCACTTTTGAGACAAAATCTTTGAAGTTATTATAAAGGTTGACGCAGCTGCTTTTGCAGATTTGACATGAGCACGTAGAGCGCCGAGTCCCCTGGTTTCATCTCCAAGAGTTTCTCTGCGGCACGAGCTGCAACATCGATGTTCGTACCGTTACCATGAACTTTGCAAGCGCTGATCAAGCTTTTCCACGCGAGGAAATGCGGCTGGAAGGGCATCATCAGCAGCAGACCTTCAGCCTCGGCAACCAACCCGGCTCGTCCCAGCACATCTGCCATCGCCTGGAAATGAATCACATTTGGAGAAATGCTGTACTCGGCCACCATAGATCGAAAGTAGTCGAGTACCACACGGAGCTTCCCACCGTGATTGCAAGTCAGGAGAATCGCCTGGAAACTTATCTCGTTTCTCGCCTCGCCCTCCATCGCCATGCTGCCAAAAAACTCAGCAGCTTTTCGCTCATGGCCATTCTGTGCGCAGCCATAGATCATCGCGTTCCACGACACAATGCTCCGATCAGGCAATGTGGAGAAGATCTTCCCGGCCTGCAAGACATTCCCTTTGAGCGCTCGAGGCAAGGATCGCGTTCCAGCTCGCTGTGTCTCTCACCGGCATGGCCACGAAGAGCTCCCGCGCTTGGACGAGGCAATTGCTCTGGATGTAAGCTCCCAGCATCGTGTTCCACGCGACGCTATCGTGCTGTGGCATTTGGTCGAACAAGGCTCTGGCATCGATCAAGCTCCCGTGCAAAGCAAATGCTGCCACCATTGCCGTCCAAGCGACGAGATCGCGCTGTGACATCCGTGCAAACATCTTCATGGCTTCTTCGAGGTGGCCGTGGTTGGGTAGGCCAAGATCATGGCAGTCCACACCACGTCGTCGTGATAGGGAGCTCGATCGAAGAGAATGCGAGCTTCTTCGAGCTGGCAACGTTCCTCTGTGGCATGGCATCAAACAGAGACCTTGCTTCTTGCAGGCTGGCCGTTGCCGCTAGCATTGCATTCCACGAGACTAAGAAGCTCCTTGGCTGTTTCAATATGCCCAAGCTGGGCATATGCAATGACAAGAACAGTCCATCCTAGTTCGTTGGTTTCGGGGATTCTCATAAACACATTTAGTGCGTCGTTAACAAGGCCTTTTCTTGCATACCCAGTAACCATAAGAGTCCAAGAAACTATGTTGTGTTGATCCATATGCCCGTTATGGGCATATGCTGTAAGTAGCGAGTTCCAGCAAACGACATCCTATTCTAGAACCTGATCAAACAATGCTTGGCATTCATCCGCGTTTCCATGGTTTGCATGAACCGTGACAACAGTGACCCATGCAACAATATCCCTTTGTGGCATCTGGTCAAACAGCTCTTTTGCTTCCTCGAGATATCCATTCTGGGCATAAGCGCCAAGCATCAAGTTCCAGGAGAATCTGTTGGGCTCGTGGATGCTGATAAACACCTGCCATGCTCGATCCGCGCGCTAGCACCTTCCATAGAGCTGGATGAGAAGATTTGCGAGGTACCTGTTGGATTGGTGGTGGCTGCTGCCAAGGATGAGCGCGTGGAGCCTGGCGCCTTGAGGCAAATCTCTTTCCTGGATGCAAGCTGTGAGGAGTTGCGCGTAGTCGTCGTCGTCGAGCGACGATGCCCGCCGCTCTAGATCGTCTACGGCCTGTTCTAGAGGCTTCAATCGGTACGTCTGCGTGGTAGTGATTCCTCTCATCGATCATTTCCTTTGCTTTTACCGGCGTTTTCCTGGAATACAGTAAACTCTCTCGACTGACAAGATAGAGCTTTGATTTGTCGATGGCGAATAAGCGTACATGGGCAATTGGATTTGTTGGTCATAGTGTGTTCCCTCACTCAAAATTGCCGAGAGGAAACTTACGATCACAGAGAGGAGCTAGCTTTATAGTGACAGTGGCAGCTGCCGCCATACTAGCGCCATCCTCGCGGTGCGATTGCTCCCACGTCCACTCTCATGGCCAGCATCAGCACAAAGATGGCAAGCACCGAAAACAACACCAAGCAAGCCTTGGTTCTCCATGATTTGCTGCTAAAACTAAAAGTTCAACGAGTATATTCGAGAGAAGTGATTTGATCTGTGAGGCCACTCGTATTTGTAGCTGGAGGCAGCATACAATGCTGTGGCGTCTCTTGGGGCCGCATCACTTTGTCCTTTGAAAGTTAGTCGAGGAAATCGTTCCGAGTTTGTCAATTCCTTTTCTTTTCTATAATGCTGGGACATAGAACAACACACGAGTGAATCCAGATGAGTAAAGGCAACATCTTTAGTTTTTTTCACAGTTTATATAATATATATTATTGAACTCATGCATCACCACGCGCCATGGCTATCGGCTTCACTGCCACTGAAAAGGACAAATATCCAAATAAATAGTTGGATCTTGACGATCTTTAGAAGAGAAGTGTGTGTTTCATTTCATTTTCGATTGGGTGTTTTATATACGTGGTTGGCAGACTTTGTCTTGGGAAAGAGATCAAATTCATTGAAAAATTTGTCTCCACTACTGCGTCTTATTTCCTTCTTGCTGCTTTTCCAAGTTCCCCGTCGAGACTAAGATGGCAAACTTTTCATTGACAAAATCATATATTAGTTTATATATCTTTCTGGGAATATATGCTTTACATTTAGCATCCGAATACTTAAAATATATCAAGAAGTAAATAATATAATATTAAGCATTTGAATGTGTAATAATAGCATTTTAGACTTTTTATCAGATAATAATAATTTTTTGTGCTTCAAAATTAATTTTTTGGATATTTATTAATATTTAAAAATTGATTTTTGAGAATAATTTGCTACAAGTATTAGCCAATTTTAGAAATTTAAGATGTGGATATTTCTTATTGCTATTTTAATTACCTAGGCACTTTGGGCCAGGCAGAGGAATTAATGTGGTGGGGCTTGCCGGACTTGAAAGATCTAGCTCGGAGGTGGATTCTTGATATGCGTCCTAGTCAGGAATTCCTGCTGGTCAGTCCCAAGGGCGACGGGAAGTCTTGCAAGCTCAGGGCATTGACCTCACTTATGTGCTCCGTTTCTACTAGAAAAGTGGTGTGTATCTGGAACATGGAACTAGCCAGCGCTTGCCTCGTTCATTGGTTTGTTGATGAGCTCAAGTTTTCGTATGCAGAGCAACCCGACGTCACAGCTGAGGTCTTTCGCTGAAGGCTTTTCTGAAGAAGCGAACGTCCTTGGGGGATGACTTCACTTTTATTGTCGATGGTGCCCCGGCTTTGGATGTATTAAAGAAACCAGATCGCAAGAAGCGTTTTAAAGCGGAGGAGTCGTTGAAGGACATTGTTGAGAGCTACAAAGTGATTTTTGGACTCTCACCCGATGCCTGGCACTTCACGGAAGTGGAAAGAACCTTCGATGAAAAAGCGACAACCTTTCATTCAGAAGGATTCACCAAGGTATGCGATCGTTCTTACTTTCATGTTTATGCTTATGTGGACTGTCTTGCAGGAACAGCTGCAGACGTTTATGCAGCATGCCTCAGTTCTAGGTGCTGTGGTTGGTGATGACCAAGATAGGCAACGCGATGTGGAGTATTACGCAGCCAAGCACCCACACTCTCTGGATATCTTGGATAAGACCTGCATCGAAATTGCCTCTAAGAAACGGGTTGGACGGGAACGGGTGAAAGTAGAGGCGGATGGATTTTGGTCCGAGGCTCCGATGTTCGACTTGAAGCCCGAGGAAGTCAGTGACCTGTTAGACAGCTCTGAAGACTGGGATTCAGTCATCTCCTCTTTCGTTGATAGCAGCCTCTTCCGTTCTATAAGGACGTCAATGAAAGCTAAAGGAGATTTCAGCACCGATGCGCAGATTATAAATGTGGATCCTAGGTATGCGTATGTCGAAAAGTGAATGTTCTGTACGCCCTTCATTCAGCAAATTTACGTGGAGGAGTTTCGAAACAAGCATGCTGGTGATGATCATGACCCTTGGGTGGCTTATGCGAGCGCAGTAGTCCACAGTCCACTTCTGGATTGGAGTGAAGCTGGGTGGTTGTGTGAACGATTCTGTAACGACGTCATTTCTCGAAAGGGACTGGTGATTGATCCTGCCTGATACTTCATCACTCAGCTTCGTTCCATTCCGTTCTCTACTATTCCAGCTGTGAAGATTGGCAAGCTTAAGAACGCAACAGAGTTAACGATATGACAATTATCAGAGCGTAGATGCAGTCATTTTCTTCATGGACACTTGTGGCCAGCTGCATATAATTGGTCTCCATTACACAACCAACGTCGAAAGGCATCTCCACTCAGAATCAGAGTTCATGAGCATTCGGGAGCTGGAGAAGTGGTATGGGGGTGGTGTCCTGGAAGCAACACGGAATACGCTTGTGCAGCTGGATTATGTTTTTGTTTGTACAACCGCGAGGGCGCCTGAAGTTCAGAAGGATCTCTCAGGTCACTGCGAGATGGAAGCCATGTTGGTGTTTTGGAGCATACACGGTATGTGCTTTCTTTCGAAGCTGCACTAGAAGGCAGGGTGCATGTTGACGTACGCACGGTAATGCAAAAGATGGCTGCTGCTCGAGAGTGGTGCTATAGCACTGTATCTGGGATGCCTGACCCCGTGGTTCCACCAGCTGAAGGGAGCATCATCCAGTTGACGAGCAGCCGGTTCAAGAAGTTGAGACGCTAAGAGGCCAATGCTCTGGCAGTAAATGCGGGTATCGATCCCAAAGCCTATACCCGAGTGGAGGTGCTCAAGAAAAAACTTCTGTACGACAAAGTAGTTGTTCTTTCTGAAGAGGCTCTCCCTCTCTGTCTCTGTGTTTCCACATTGCTGTGAAGATGGCTCTTACGGCCACTACCACCAATGTGCTCATTGAATGTTGAAAAACGTATCATGCTCCAAAAGTGTGGAAAGGAAATTTGTTATTTTTCAAAAAGTGGCATCACTACGCCATTTAAGACTCACTTTGGCTTTCCTTTGCCACATAAGTATCTTGAGTTTGCAATATTTAAGGTTAATGGTTGTTCAATAGTTTGAATCATGGATCTAAAACTATAATGCTGTTTTATAGCTTGAATGTTATCTAGATCAACAACGCTAACATCTTAATGGCAAAATTATGCCTGAAGATGCTAGTATTAAAGTTGTGGACTAGAAGTTGGAGTTATATATCAAAGGTAAGTAATAATCTTTACATTGACTTAAAGTGATTGATGTAGCCATACCCACAATTATTACTCCAAATGATCCATAAGAAAGGTTTTCATTACAAGTGATTGTCTCAGTGAAGTGTTTGATATAGGATTATAACTTTGGTTACACAGGAAGTTCCTATAATTGGACTGTCTTTCAGAAAACTCCATGTGATCAGCATATTATTAATGGATATCTTGGAAGGAGTGTGGTTAACAATGTAACATCTAAAGCCATTTATATTGAGTCTGTTCAAATAGATTTCAATGTTATTAGAAGTATTAAAATTTTATTAAGTTAAGTACAAGGATGAAAATTTCAGAAGAAAATTAAAACTAAATTTTTTTATTTTTTATTTTAAATTCAAATATATAAATATAATATGTGAGGGACAAGTGTTCCAAGCACTTACAAATATACATTCATTTTTATTCATAAGTATATTTTATCAATCAAATTTGCTCACTACTCTTGTATAATAACTTTAAAAGAAAAGAATATAAATTTTAATTTAATATTTTAAGAATAAAAAAAGGGGTAACTAGAGTTTCATCTCTCGATGTAAGAATTGTTACTAACATTCACAGTGGTGTAAATTTTGTATTGTGAAATAATTACATAGATAAGTTTAACTTTATAATAGTTAATTTAAATTTGTTGAATAAAATTTAGTTTTATAGTTAGAGCTACCTTCATGAATACCTTTAAAATAACTGAAAATAAATTAAGCTAAATAGTATATTTATGCCATGAAGCGCAACCCTAGCCCTAAAATCTATATTCTATATCTAAAGCCTTTGAGACATGAGAAATTTATTTAAATTAAAATATTTTTGTAACTTATAAATACAAAAGTTATTTAAATTTATTTAATAGTTTCCTTTAATGGTATTAAAATATCATTGAGCATGAAAATTCAATATACCATGCTATTATGCAAGAAATCTCTTATAATTAATTAAAAATATAATAACTATATTTTACAAAAAATATAAATTTCTTCATTAATTGCTAATATATCCTTTAAACCATAGATATCGACTACTTATGTGTTACTTAGGGCAAAAGCCTTAACTGTTAGAGTGTAACTTATGGAAAACTTTAAGTTTTTATAAATGTTTTAACATTGTTTGAAGTACTTCAAAGCAATTTACAACTTTTAAATTTTTTTTAAGAATATAGATATTTTTCATAAATTATAAATTTTATATTATTTTTGTAGTTATAATTTTTTATTTAATACAAAATTTATATACTAACTAATTTCAAATTTCCATAAGATTTAGATACAATATATATTTTAATTGAGAAGAATATTTCCAATAGTTGTAAATTCAACTTAAGTGTTAAATAATATATATATTACCTTATTGTTCCTTTTTATTTAAATTTATTTTAAAAATTATTTAATTCCTATAAAAATTTAGATAATATTAAAACTAGCCATTTGAAATTAAAACCATATAGATAAATGAGATATAACTTATTTTTAAAAATTATTGATTTAGGATTAAACTTAATCTTCAATAACTTTAATGGGTATAACTAGGACATTGAATATTCGAAGAATATTCATTAATTATGGCAGGAAGTTACGGATCAAACATTGTCATAGACTCAAGCAATCGTATAGCTTGGATCTTAGTTTTGAAAAATGGAGACTCCATTTTTTGTTCTCGGCTTTGCCTGGCGGCAAAGAATTTGAGATCCTCCTGGGTAATGAAGAACACTCTATGTATTCACCCATTTGAGCCTCAGAGAAGAATGACAGTGGCTTCCAGAGGAGTACCAAGTGAAAATTTTGCTCTCCCAGCTTCGAGGGACGCTCACCTAGCTATAGCATAGAAGCAATGCTAGATTTGTTTCTTCCGTCCAGAAGCTGGAACAAAGGAAAGAATAGGAAAATGTAGAGCCTGGTCAACCTCTAGAACCGATTCTCCGCGTTCCAGGGGGCTGATTTGAGGCGCGAGATTTCGCTGTGGGCAGCTTCACAGATTCTTGCCGTGGGCGGTAGGGCTCGCCGCAAAGCCACAGCTCGGCCGCTGCCACTAAAGACCAATCTCTAGGAGCCCTAAATTGGACGATTGGCGTGCTTTTAGGGTTCCTCCACTCTACCGGTGGGGGCTCGATCGATCGAGGTCGCGGTAAGGGGCCAGTGTTGTTTCTTGTTAAGCGTCAATGGATGCTCCAGCAGATGCCGCCATCGGCAAATCTGCGTCCTACACCTACTGGGTCCGCGAGGCGACTTGCCAAGCGGAAGTCCCTCGCAAGCTCACGGCCGCCGAGGGGGATTCGCTCGTCTCGCGGCAAAATCGCGTCGGCTCGGCGTGGAATCAGGTAGATCTCGTGCCACGGATGGAATTCGTTGAATGAAATCTCGCATTCTTCTTCTTGCAGCTGGGGACATGGGAGGAGAAGAACTTAAATTCGTGGGCAATTGCGAGGTTAAAGGTATGAGCTTGGGTTCTTTCGTTGGAGAGAAAATAATTCGTGCTCCTTTGCTCCCAGGAAATGCTCCTTGCGCTGGAACCGATCGAGTACGCTGATGGATCGGCTCGAGTCACGGAAGTTGTGGGCTGCAGTGGAGATGTAAGAACGAAAGATTCTCTTTCTTTTTCTCTCTTTGGTTTCGTTTTCTCCGAGATTTCTAAGTGAGCGATGGATGCAGGCCACAGTCGTGACGGTGCGTAACAAGAAGCGCATTGGGTATTCCTTCGACATCACTCTAGGATTCCAAGGTACTGTTTTTCTCTGTTTCTTTTTCTTGTTTGTTTCGAGGGAGTGATCGATGTTGCTACAGGGAGCTTGCTGTTCGACGAATTCAAGGACCTGACGGGAACTCTCAAGTTCCTGGACGCATCTTGTGGCGAGCTGGACGATCTCCAGGTAAAAGTTTAGCTCTTTGGTGATCAAGTTGCGCATACCAAGTTGATGGATTCGTCCTTGGTTGATTTAGATCGAGGTCGACTTCACCAAGGACGAGGGCCTGCCCGCAGCGGAGAAGAACCGGCTCGCCAAGGAACTCGAGTCGTTTTTGCCGAGAATTCGCGAGACGCTGCTCAGCTTTGAGCACGAGCTCAAAGACCGGTAGCGGAGCAACTTCGGCCAGGAATTTGAAGATGTGGCTCGGAAGGACGACGTCCCGTAGCTCATCTCATAGTTTCCTGATCGATTCATTATAGTTTCCACCTCGCCGATTTGTTCTCGTTCACTTCCTGGAAAATCACATTACTGTTTTATTTAAACAGAAAAAGTTTCTTCGTACCAGGATCTCGTCAAACTCGTTTCTTAATGCTCCTCCGAGCTCTGAGGACCTTGTCTCGCATTTTCTTGAGCTCCTTTGCGCTTGGGGAATAGAGATCCAAGGTCGTGGAATCTGCAAAGTACGAGAATCTGATAAAGCTAAGACGAAAAAGAAAAGCAGAGTCTTACCGTCAGATCGTTGCTCCTCCGCACTTGCTGACTTCCTCTTGCTATTCGATCCTTTCTTCTCCTTTGTTTCCACACTTGACGGAGTCTTGTCTCTCGGATCCTTTGACGGGATGCATTGGCTCACAGTTTTTTCGTCCGACTCCAAGAGCGCTTGCTTGATTTCCTCTCGGAGTGCTGCTTTGAGATCCCCGGACAGCTTCGCGGGCACAGCTTGGATCTGATCGAGCACTCGTTTGATGGTGCCTTCCTCCTCTTTCAACTTCCATTCACAAGAGGAAAAAAAACATTAGATAAAGAGAACAGGACAAAAAAAAGAAAGAACGCACCATGAAAGAGACCTCGCGATTTTGATCGTCCAGAGACTTTCGCATGGAGCTGACGCTCTCCGCAACCCCGGCCACGAGATTTTCCAGAGCAGCCAGCCGTTCCTCGATCACATCGTCCGATCGGCTACAGATTGGGAGTGGCCGAGGGACCAGATCCCTGGCCGTGACCTGAGATTCTCGCCAGGATTGCGAGGACGAGAAGGATTGCTGCTGGCTCTGCGGCGGCGGCGGCGGCAGCGGCCGGGAGCGCAAAAGATCCAGCCGCCTGGGATCGCCGCCGCGAGGGACTTGGCGCTCAAACCTGTCGTATGATCCGCAGAGTGACGCGAGCTCGCCGGCGCTTGGCTTGTTAATCCCAAAGCTCCTCATCGTAGGACTAGGGCTTTTGGCGAAGGGCGGGAAATTCAAATTTCCAACAGAGCTTAGATCAAGATTAGTTTGTAGCTAATCATTTCGTTAGAACTTTATCTGCCAATTCCTTTCCAGAAGGTGAGAATTACACAGGTGAAACAAAGAGGAAAGGAAGATTTGATCAAGTGCTACCTATTCCAGCAAGCTCTAATTGTCACGATCTTCATCTCCACCATCTCGAGGTCGTTCAAGAGCTGTAACTTTGCCTGCCATTCGGAAAAAGATTGCACCTCAATAGATCAAAGTGAATTACGTGTTGATTTAAAGGCTTTGAATACTAATGAAAGCCGTGCTTCCTCTACAACAATCTAAAAGAAAAGGAAACGTTGATGAAATAGCATAAGAAAACGACTCAAATTGAGAAACAAACCTTGGGAGCGTGAGTAGTAGCTCGAGAATGATCTTGTTCCGTAGCACGACCTCATCCAGTTCCATCCAGTAGATATGGCATTTCCCTCAGCAGCAAACACGTCCTAGCGCAAACCAAAAGAAGCGAATAAGAACTCTTCTGCAAAAAAACTTGAGAAAACTTCTTACACAAAGCTCTATCTTTAGAAAAGAAAAGATCTTGTAGCTCAGGAGCCTGCAGGAGTGAAAAAAAGAGAAGCAAGAGGATAAGAATCTATGAAAACCTTGAGTACAAGCTTTTTGCTTGATCCACTTCAATGCTTTCAAAGGCTCTACAAAAGGGTAAGTGACACTCACGTTTCACTCCATGGAGATTTGCTTAAGAAACAGCTTAATGAAGACTTCTCACCTGAATGGCTCACTGAACAGGTGGCACCTTGACAGATGAAAACAACAAAACTAAAAACGAAGCTGGACAGAGATGAAAACTTCGGGGATGTTTATCTTAAGGTTTAAGCCTGGTAGATCGGATATGTTCTTAAATAGACCTAGAATATACCTTTTAAGATTCTGATATTCTGAATTTTATTTGACTTATTAGAATTTTTATTTTGTATTGTAAATTAATATGGAGTTTTATCATTTTTATTAATATAAATAAAATAATATATTTTAATATAATGTGAAATCAAGTAAATTAATTTTTACCTGAAAAAGTTTCACCGTATTATATTTTGACCATGATAAATTTATTGCATATTATTTGGTTTTTGTAGAGTTAGATTCAAATATCAAACTCTAATGTTTTTTAAAATTTGACTTGATAGATTTCAAATGTTTCTTAAATTTGGAAGAGGAACTTTAAATGAATGAAGTTTTTAGTCTTTCATTAAGGTTAGATTTATCAAGTGATCCACCAAAGTTTTTCCACATTCTTTATATGGTCGTCCAAATTCTTAGCCACTGCCAAAATATTGCCTTGTCTCTTATCTAGATTCTCTATCAACATCTTTAGGCTCTTATATTTTATCCTTGTAGAAATGAGAGTAGCAAGGCCTAGAGATGTTGATAGAGAATTTAGGTGAAATAGGCCCATATTACATTTTGAGGATGATGATGGGACTACATGGCCCATACTTATTTTCTCTCCAATTTCATCACTAAAATCCATTATAATCTAATACCAAAGTTTAACACTCTAACTTCCACTCTAATTTCTCCTCCCCACCCAAGAAAACTCATCTAGCTAAAGATGGGGTGAAGTCTTTTTTTGCAAATAGTGATAGTGATGTGTCTGATAACTGAGATGATGAAGACGACAATGTTTCTAAAGAAGAAACCGACAACCATGAGATGGAGTCCAATGTTTTAATTTTTTAGTGTTATATGTTTTCTATTTTATCAAGTTATCATATGTTTTCTTTTTTATATAATTCCATTTCAGAAGTTTAGAAATTATGTAAGAAATGAGAGTATATTAAAGACATTCATATAAAACTAAGTAAAGATATAGTTAAATTTAAATAAGTGATAATTATGTCAAAACTTACTTATTTAAAATCTATTAATCATCTTCAGAATTTTGAATTTAAACTTCTTCATCAGAGTCACCTAAAAGTTCAAAAATTGGTTCTTTACCTTTACCCTTCTTCATCTTAACTACTAACTCTTCCTTTTCTTGTTTGAGATTATTAGAATTTTAGGGTTTTCTTCTAAAGACAAAAGGTAGCATTTGTTTGTCCCTGCTACCACAAGTGAGTTTCCTATTCTTGCAAATAGATCCAAAATGACACCTTTGTTCAGTGTGGTACAATGCATTAAGAAGTCAAAGAATTATATACCCTCCTAATCAAGTTTGCGTCATTGTTATATAGTGGTAAAATATTTTTGTGAACTTGAAGAAATCATTATTGAGGTCCCATTTGTTAAATGTAGTAGCGGTAAACCATGGTTCAACTTTTTTTGGTTTTACTAGCTTTATTTTTAGAGTTGATTTTCTGCAAAAATTAAAATGGTAATTTTCCTAGATGATTAATATTACACAAACCTTTATCTTTCCCAAGTCATCAATTATATCCAAATGGATAGTCATTGAAAATTATATGAATATTAAGTGCATACTTTTGGAATTCTTTATATACCAGTGTTGACTTTTTGTCCATATAGAATATTATGATTTATCCTTTTTCATTAATCATTTTCTAGGCAATTCCCATGGAATGGTTGATAATCTCATTTGTTCATTGTTACCATTTTCCACAATCCTAAAATCATTAGTGTAATTATAAGGAAGTATATATAACACTTTCTAGTCTTTGGGAGAAGGGATTATAGTATAGGTGGTTTTGGACTACTAGTGAGGCAAGAGTAAATGGATATGGCCTTAGAGTAATAGGTTGAAATTCCAATAATACCTTTGAGGTATTTATCATGGGATCAGATATATGGAGCACTTGGAACAAGTACAAAGGTTGAATGGCATAGATGCTATTCATGGGGTTAGCATGTTCCCAAGTTAGGAATAAAACTTATGGAGGTTATGAATGAGACTTCAAATGGTTAAAGGTGTGGTAAAGTGACTAAAGTAGAATGGAAAATTTAGTCATTTACAACTTGGTATTGAAGCTATTCTTTAGTTTAACTTTTATTGGTGGTCAAATATATCACCACTTGATATTAGCATCAAAGTGTCCTAAGAGTGGGTCTATTCTCTTAAGGAGTAGTATGTCAAGAGGGCATGACTTTCCATTTGAGTTCATATGTGAATGTGTAAGTAATGTAGAGGATAGAAAATGGCTAATAAAGGAATGACTTTAGGATTTTGGAAATAATAGAAAGTTTTTCTTAGAAAGTTGAGGGTGTGATTTATATAAATGTTTGACTTAGCAAATTGGCTAATATAGTTGTGATAAACAATTATAATTGGGATCATAAGAAAGATAGAGACTCTGGACAATAAAGGAGTCGATAGATTATCCTCATGTGGTTAAAGATGGTGCTTATGAATTTGAAACTAGAATTAATAACCATGAAAGGTTAGTAATTGTAAAAAGTCAAATATGAATAAAGACATATGTCCTTGAAATGGTAGTTGGGGCTACGTTTAATAAAAATCAGAACAACCCAAGGAATTTCAGAGGTGTACTCAAAGAATGAGTTGGTGTTCTTTTTATATGGAAGGATAGTTCCAATGGGCAAATGTAACCTATGTAAAATAAAGGATAATCAAGTGTCAGAGTAACACTTATAAAGATGGTCTTTATGAATAGAATGTTAATACAAAAAGTTGTATTGAAGTGTGGTGGCACCTCAAAAGTAGCAAAGAGGCTACAACTTTATAGAATGTTGAATTAACAAAGTCTAAAAACTAGATAACTTAGGGATAGTCCTAAAAGCTTGGAGGAACTCTGTTTGGATAGAAGTGTGTTGGAGAATTGGGAGGATCTTGAAATTTAAATATAAGAATAGTGGGTATTTCATTGATGGTAGAATGTGCCATACTAAAATCATGAAAAAATGTTTATTGAAGAAAGTAATTTTAGTGAGGAGTTGTGGATGAACACTATATTGTATACTAACTAATAGTTAACATAAAAAATTATTACTATTGTTTTAGGAAAAACTTAGACACAAGTGGGACGTATCATGAGGGTAAGTTCATAGAATTGATGGTGTGGAGACACTAAATATTCCAATATGTGATGTTTTGAGGTGAAGTTGGTTGGTTTATAAGAACCCCTTAATAAAGGAATGTTAATGAAAATGGGATTGGCATAGTTTAAGATGGAAGACATGCAATTTAAGTGCTTTAACCAAATATTGATGGATGTGTAGAAGCATCAACAATGAGTTGTAGAATATGATAACTATGAAACAACTAAGCAAAGGTTTGGAATAATTTGTTAGAATTAACTTCTTGAGACTTTTTGGTTGAGCAAGGAAGAGGTTAGATATATCTCTTGGGGAATAAATTGCTTGTGTTGCATTATAATGGGTCAGTGTTATAATAAGAAATGTTCATTGTTTGGGAAATGCATAATTGAAACATATAAACACCTTAAAACACCAAAGAGGTGGTGTTGAGATATTATGGAGGCATTAGATAAGACCCATCAGATTAAGTCTCTAAAAAAAAAAGGATAAAAGATGCTATCCAATTTCCAAGGTTGACGAAAGTTGGAGACGACAATATAAATCTTTGCAAATATTCGTGATCTCCCGCCGTAAATTGGAATCTAGGGCTTCCAGAAGGTTAAGGTGAGCATATCAAGATTGAATAACCACTCCCTAGACTAATGAGTAGATTCATCCTTAAGAATATATGTTAAGGCATGGTAGAAAGTGCAAAGTTACCCTCTTAGCCTAGAAGAGAATAACTAAAAGGAATGTATAAGGCGAAAAAGAAAGTAATAAAAGGAGAGAATCAAACTATAGAAATCAAAAGGCATAGTTGAGGGTAGTTATGCAAGTTGGAGTGGAGAATCAAGTGGGTGCTCGAAAATGTTATTATTAACAATTATATTGCTATAGAAATTCTAAAGTATAGAATTTGTCCATTTTAGATCATATAGTAATTAGAAAGCTTGCGAAAGGAAAAACTTTAGCAAGCTAAGGGACAGAGTCCTTTCAAGATTTCCAAAGATAATTCTTAGTAAGTTAATATTTAGAAAGACAAGTTTAAATGGTTCATAAGAATGCATGAAATCAGAGTGGTGCAACAAAAGTGTGGTCTTGAAGTTTGCTATAAGACAACATTATCAAGATTGGGGAATTAGTTCTTGAGTGTTCAAAGAGATATTTTTGAATGTAAGTTGATGTTTAAAGACTTTCACACTTATGCATAGAATTATGTTATACTAATCAGGTGACTTGCTAAGTGAGATTGGTAAGTCAAAGGAATAAGATCTTAGTTGAAAGTATTAACTTCAAAAAGGGTGACCCATAGGGCCAAGCATGGAAGAGTACATGCATAATCATAAGCTTGTCAAGTGAAAGGACTTGGAAGTTCAAAGGAACTAAGTTTCTAAGTTGTGATCCATAGTGCACATTAAATATAAATTAGTGCATTGGTGTGGGGAGTCACACCAAGCATCTTGGATAATACCATCTATAGATGCATATATAAAAGTTGGGTTTGAGTCTCAACCCTTTAGTGCTATAAACTTACTAGGGCATGGTGACGGTTTGGAATATAAGCATATTTATTTTTCATTGATCATGGACTTTTAATAAACTTTTGCTAGTGTTACTTCTTTAATCTATTACTTCCTTCATAACTTTTTTTTTTTTTAATTTTATCAACTATTTTGTAATTTGACACTCAAATATTTTCTTTATAACTACTATATATTGAACCCCTTTCTTTTTGGCTCTTTTGAGTTTCATGGCCTTTCTTTCCTCTTTTTTGTAGGCTATTAATGATGCTTTGTTTTCTCTTTTTCTTTCAAGCATGAAATGTACTTGTCATTGGTGTTGCAAATGTGACTACAAGTATTGAAAGTTACTTGTCGGCTAGTTGTTTTAGATATTTTTTCCTTACTACCACGATAGTAGGAGGTCGGTATTGCTGGATCCTTTATTAGTCTTCACCTAAGCTAATTGAGAAATTAATCTTTATGTGTGCACTTGACCAAATGAGCATAAGGACGAAATTCCTAAGTGCTATTAGTTAAGAATACTTGACCTGGTTAAAGAAACTTATTCGTTAACTTGCACTTGCTAATGTTGGGAACCTTTGCGATGTTGAGCTTGGTCCTTTAATATTCACTACATGATAGTTTACTGTGTCTACCAAACACCTTTGCTATCATGCTATTTGTGTTAGTCTTATTCCAGTCCCAAATGCTATTTATGGAAAGTGTCTAAATTTGCTCATCTGGCATATCTATGGAATGTAGAGATTGTCTTGAACACAATGGTGTTCATCCCATGTTCAAATTCGCAATCTAAGAACATTCCATATTTAGTGGGAGGCTTTGGGTGAAAGCCCAAAGTGTGTGTTCCTGAAGGGGGGGGGGGGGGTTGGTGGTTATGGGGGGTTCAAAATGTATAGTAGAGATAGTGGGTAGGTTGGGCATGGCCGACTAACTTGAGGTATATATAAGTGACTAAATTTTCCATTTTACTTTAGTCATTTAACCACACTTCCGACCACTTAGAAGAGTATCATTCACAACCTCCGTAAGTCCTATTTTGGACTTAGGGACTTGCTAGCCCCAAAAATGGCATCTGTGCCACTCAACCATTGTGCTTGATCTAAGTGCTCCACGTGTCCAATCCCATGACTGACACCCCAAGGTACCACTGATATATCAGCCCGTTATGTTAAGGCTATGCCCATTCACCTTGGTCACACCGGTGGTCTGACACCACCTACATCGCAATCTCGTCTTTCAAAGACTAGGCCATCCATCCATGAGTGATCATCCTAGATTCACTCCTTTGCATCCTTAAGATGCCCATAAACATAAGGAATAACATTCCCCAATATCCATTTTCCGGTCCCTACCAAGTCCCTTTCTGCCCATGGCCGTGTTTGCCAACACTACCATTGGATTGAGGTCCACAGGCCCGACCACTAAGTCCCATGGTCCTTTGGGACCTCTTTACCACCTGATTGTATCCTTGGTCACTACACCAAAGGACTACTCCTCTTCCTTTCCACAGTCTGGGCTTTTGGGACAACATTTCGGAACACCGTGGCCTTATATGAGCCTCATGGTTACTCTCCCCGCCTTTCACCTTTGGGTGCTCTAGCCATGAGCTTAGAGTGAGGTTTCATTGAGCCACGTCAGGTATTCAAGTAGGTAGTGCCACTCACACTTGGACTGGGAACATTGACCATTTGATCTCTCGGGGGAATTAGAGTCGGCTCTTGAACACTTCACCAAGCTACCCCACTTGTCAGTCTGTATTCACTCTAGCTTTGGACTTCCTAGTGGTTATCCCATCACCCAACACCTAGGTACAGCCTTTCTGGGATAAACTGGCCTTTCCTGGCCAAACTGACTCCACTGGAATCCTCCCCCTACTATACTTTTGGAGCTCACTAAAACCTCTAGGGTTTGGGAGATGAATGCTTTGGGCTTTCACCCCCTTAGACTCGAACTCGGACTCGGACTCAGACTTGGACTCAAACTCAGACTTGGACTCGGACTCGGACTCGGACTCAGACTCGGACTCGGGCTCGGGCTCGGACTCGGACTCGGGCTCTGCCTCGGCCTCGGTCTCAGTCTCAGTCCTGGTCACGGTCTTGGTCTCGACTTCGGACTCCATCTCGGATCCTTCTCGGAGTCCATCTTGGACTCCATCTCGGACTCCATCTCGGGTCCATCTTGGACTCCATCTCGGGTCCATCTCGGACTCCATCTCGGGTCCATCTCGGACTCCATCTCGGGTCCATCTTGGACTCCATCTTGGGTCCATCTTGGACTTTATCTCGGATTCCATCTCGGGTCCATCTCGGACTCCATCTAGAACTCCATCTCGAACTCTATCTCGGGTCCATCTTGAACTCCATCTCGGGTCCATCTCGGGTCCATTTTGGACTCCATCTCGGATTCCATCTCGGGTCCATCTCGGACTCCATCTTGGTCCATCTCGGACTCCATCTAGGACTCCATCTCGGACTCCATCTCAGGTCCATCTCGGACTCCATCTCAGACTCCATCTCGGGTCCATCTTGGACTCCATTTCAGTCCATCTCGGACTCCATCTAAGACTCCATTTCGGATTCCATCTCGGGTCCATCTCAGACTCCATCTTAGACTCCATCTCGGGTCCATCTTGGGTCCATCTTGGTCCATCTCGGACTCCATCTTGGGTCCATCTCGGACTCCATCTCAGTTCCTCTTGTGTCCCTTTTCTAAAGACTCACTTATTGCTTGCTTTGCACTTGTTCCTCAAGCACTTCGTTGGGAGTATCACTCCCGCTCTCAACCTTTCAAGTCGGAGCTTTTAGTCCAAATGTGTTACATTTGTTTGGCTTTCGCTTTAGCCATTACCACATGGCACCCTTTCAGCTCCACTTTGGGGCTTAGGGATTTTGTGTCTCATAGTATAATTTAGCTTTCGCTTGCATGCCTGTCCTTGTTCTACATTTGGCTTGGGTCTAAGCCCAAGTTCCATTCTATGTTAGCTGGTGGAGTACCCATATCCTTGCATTAGGCCACTGGTATGCTGAAATAGCGCTAAACTCCATTTAGCTCTGTTTTGCATGTCGATCTTGGCATTAGGATGTTAGTTGCTCTAAAACTGATCCAAGTTTCTTTATGCTCTTATCCTTTTGCTCCTTGGGTTGTATGCTTGGGAGTCATTCCGTGTTCCAATACCATTGCTCCTTGGCTCCATACTTGGGAGTTTGGCATTATTCCTTCATTCAGTGGTCCAAGGCCCTGAAACTCGACACCATTGTCCTTTGAGCATGTGGCATATGGAGTGTTTAGGTTCCGTTTCGTGGTTATCCTATAGTAAAACACCATAGAATAAAGGGTAAAAACCACATGTGCTACATTTGGTATCAAAGGATGAGTCTCGGTGAGTACTATCCAATGAAATTAGGTAACTAGTCTTGTTGCATACGCAGAGATAAAAACGGTGATCTGAGTGGGTATATGTTTCAGTGTAAAGGCTTTGCAATTGTTCCGTGGGTATGAAATTTAGTTATCTTTTCATATTAGATTGTATGAGCTTTTGCTTAGGCTCATAAGATGGATGTAAGATGTTTCATTAGCATGAGTTCGCGCTTGGGCTCATGAGTGAGGCACATTAGCAACTCAAGGTTACACTTTGAGTTAATAGGATTAATGTTAGCATATCAGTGGTTCCATGTACCGTGGGTAAAAGTAAATCTTCCTTGGGTTTGCTATGAGTGGCAAATAAACTAATCCATAGCTATTTAGCACGGCACTAGTGGATCTTTTTTAGGCATGATTATAAATGGATCAATCAAGATTGTAGGGATTAGTTTATTGGTTCATATAGTCATTACTGTGCTCTCTCATAAACTTTTCTTGGATTGGACTGAAGGTAATGTGAAAACAAGTTTGAGGTTTAGTAAAAAATAAGATCAAAAAGTGAGTTATCAGAGATGAAGGATCAAACATGTAAATCATTTTCTCTTCTCGGAGAGATGATTTGTAATGATGTGTGATCTCATTGTTTGTGTTCATATCATGCAATCAAGAGTCTTTATCTTGATGCATGTGGAAAATAATAGTTTTACAAATGGTGAGTTGTGGGATGGATAACAGTAGAGCGCTAAACCATTTTGTCTAGGCTTGCTATTGAAGACTTGGGTTGCAATGCTTAATTCTTTTCCGAAGAACCTTGCTATTGCTTCTTGAGTAGTTTGGTATTGGATTAGTTTTGAATTTGGTCAGAAAAAAAGTGGTATGAGTTTATCCAAGTTGTGAACAAAAGTTAGAAGTGTTAAGTATTGTAAATCTCTATCAGTGGGCATTTATGTTGCATTTTGTTGAATAGAGTTGGCGTTTGATACTCATATAGACTTTTGTAGTAGTGATATAAGCACTACTCATGGTGTTACTCAATTGATGATCAATTCATTATGATTTTTTATATCATATCTATGTGATAATGAGGAATGCATTTACAAAGTTGTTTAGTTAAATGATGATCAACCCCAAAATGGTTAATAAAGAAGTTAATCTATTTACATATAATAGTATTGTAGTAGCTTTAACTTGATTCTCGACGATGATCCATTATGTTAAGCTTAAGTCAGTACCTTGATTCCTTGAGTTTTCCCATTGAGCTGTTGGAAAAGGGTTATAACATTCATTTACTATAACTTATCGGTTTATCTGTTAGTATTTGGAGTAGATTGTCAGATGGAAAAGGTGTGAGGTTTGAGGCATTGACATTGCTAGCATTTGTGTTAGTAGAAATGGCATTGTAGTTGAGTGATAAGGAATTTTCCTTAAAACTTAATTTTCCATGTTATTTTTTTTGTTAATGTTTTGGCTTCATATTGAATCTTGTAGGTGATTAAAAAAGAATGTTAGTGCAATATGGATGTCCAAAGATATAGTCTTCATGATCAAGCCTTGGATGTTCATTTTGCATTTTGTGAATGTCGGTGTTGGATATCAGAAATATGGGTGCTTAAGCATACTATGGGTCATGAGAATTTGTGTTAAGGTGAGCCTATGTGAAGTTATAGGTAGGAGGAAGTTAGTTAAGTCTAGAGAGTTTGCATTCCTAGATTAAGAGTCATTCTTTTTCTAGGATGAAAATTTTTTTTCCACAAATTTTCCTAGACTTTTCCAATGGTTAATCTATTGATTATTTTGCTCGAAAACCATTTTGTTTTTATAAACCATTACAAACTAGTGAAATGGTTAGAGTTGACTGTGAGACACAAAATCCCTAGGCCCCAAAGTGGAGCCAGAAGGGTGCCACATGGTAGTGGCCGAAGCGAAAGCCAAACGAGCGTAACATGTTTGGACTAAAAGCTCCAACTTAAAAGGTCAAGAGCGGGAGTGGAACTCCCAACAAAGTGCTCGAGGAACGAGCACGAAGCGAGCAATAAGCAAGGCTCCAAAAAGGAACCCAAAAAGGACTAACACATGACACGTGGAAGTGTCCGAGATGGACCCAAGTTGGAGTCCAAAGTGGAGTCCGAGATGGACCCAAGTTGGAGTCCGAGATGGACCGAGATGGAGTTCAAGATGGAGTCCGAGATGGAGATAGAGTCCAAGATGGACTCAAGATGGAGTTCGAGATGGACCCGAGATGGACCCGAGATGGAGCTCGAGATGGAGTTCGAGATGGACCCGAGAGGGAGTCCGAGATGGACCCGAGATGGAGTCCGAGATGGATCCGAGATGGAGTCCGAGATGGACTGAGACGGAGTCCGAGATGGAGTCCGAGATGGACCCAAGATGGAATCCGAGATGGAGTCCGAGAAGGACCCGAGATGGAGTCCGAGGTCGAGACCGAGACCGAGACCGAGATCGGGACCGAGACTAAGGCCAAGACCAGGTCTGAGTTCGAGTCCGAGTCCGAGTCCAAGTTCAAGTCTGAGGGGGTGAAGCCCAAAGCATTCGTCTCCTAGAC
>NW_003314299.1:1738098-1751465 GCF_000143415.4 Selaginella moellendorffii | reverse complement strand
TCAACAGACAATGCTGGCAGTGAGAACAAAAACATGTACTTCTTCGCGTACTTGGCGATGCTTGTTGCCAAAGGCATATTTGAAACGGTTACACTTGGCTTTCTCATGGTTGGGCACACTCATGAAGACGTCGATGCCATGTTCAGTCACCTGGCAGAGTCCCTCCGGCGATCCAATGTCCTCACCCTCCCACAACTCTACGATGAATTCCAAAATTGCATCAAAGGCACTGTTGAAGCTGCACTTCTGACAGAGGTTCCAGACTTTAAGGGGTTTGTAAGAGGCTACATCAGGGACGGATCCGAAACGCTGATTGGCCACTCCAAGCCTCTTCAGTTTCATTTCAGCATGTGTGACGGTGCTCTAGTGATGAGGTACAAGATGAGAGAATGGGACACAGTGTGGCTGCCAGTGGACGGCATTGAACTCTTCAAGAGAGATCCCATAACTGGGGAACCTATGATTCCTCAGGGTTCCCCACGGCCGATGCACCCGGATGGACTCAAAGACCAGGAAAGTATAGTGGCCGGGATTAGACAGCATATTGCCTTCTGGAAGAGGGGGTTGGTGTTTGGTGGAGAATCCTATTTTCAGAGGTGCAAGCCTTTGCTCGAATACTGGGAGAAGATTATATCTGCTATCCAAAATGGGCCGGTTGTATATGAAGAATTGGAAGAGTCCTTTTGGCCAGAACCCAGAGCACCAGATAGTAGCGGAACAATGTCCTCTGGAAATGCAGTGACAGATAACGATGTTGAGGATCACTATTGTGGGCCGAGGAACAAGAAGCCGGATTCAGCATTCAATCCAGTACAGGTCTGCAAAGGAATGGTCGTGCTTGTCAGACCCAGTAATAAAAAACAAATGATATGGGTGGGGCGCTGCATCACTGATGCAGAGGAAGACGCGGAAACTAACTCCTTCAATGTAACTGTGGAGTGGTTCAAGCCAAGTTCCGGATATACGAACGATTGCCTAGAAAAGAGATGGGTGCTGAATCCAAGGGATCCCAGCATGAGCATATCGGTGGATAATGTTGTGCATGGTTGGATGCGGAAGCAGAGTGCCACCATCACCTTGCCAGACCATGCAAGAGATGCAGCAAGAGCATTCATAACCCGGGTTCAAGGTGAGATTCATGAATATTCCTTTACTAAGTTTCTAATGTATTTTATTTCAAGGTGAACAATCCGAATCTGAATTAGAGGAGGCGTGATGGCATGTGGCCTTACGCCATTCCTAGGTGAGATGATACAAATAACAAGTATAAATTCTTAGTTGTTCTAGCAAATCTTACTTAAAGTTCAAGGTGAACAAGCCGAATATGAATTCATCGGATTGTTATAACAAATTGCGAGGTGATGGCATGAGGCGATACGCCATTTGAGAGTGGTAGCCATTCCTATATGAGGTGAGTGAAGTATTTATTAGAAATACCTCATTCAATTGTGCACTTTTAAGTCTTGGTCCACTTAGTACTGTTTGCATGTTTTTATTTTAATTCTTTCTCTAAAATGTTATTTAGCATGTGGCTTCATGCCATTGCTCTCCACAATCATGCATTGAATTTCTATCCTTGCATAATACTTCTCCATATATATAGCATGTGCGCACATGTGATATGGTTCATTAGGCCTGATATAGTGTGTGAGGTAAAACAAAGATGATGTGACATATGCATTTACCAATCACACGTGCATAAATCTAATAATATGGCGTGTGGCCCATATTAATGGCACATAAACCCATATTGTGGGCTTATGTGCTTTATGTACCATCATTCCCTTGCAGCGTGTGTGTTGGTTTCCTTTTATAACACAACGAACTCCATATTTTAGGGTGAAGAGCGTTCTCATGGCAAGCACAAAATCTGTAAGTGAGGCAGAAAAGGAGACGGAGAAGGAGATAGGTGAAGATGTAGAATATATAAGTCTTCCAAACTCCCCGTACTATACTCCAGGTGATCATTTTTCTGAACAAACGGCAACATTAACAACTATCGAGAACGCCCCAGTAACGTCAGAGACAACAATCCAAAGCAAAACAACTGACCCGGAGAAGGATGATAGTACCGCTGAGAGTACCAAAAAGGAGGTGTCCACTAGCGCTTAGGCTTATAATGGCGTGTGCCCTCATGCCATTTACTTGATCACCAAATACTTTTTTCCCTTTGCACTAGTATATCTTAATACCGGTCTGAGAAATAGAATGGCATGTGCCCTCAGACTTTTTACTAAATCACCTTTGAAAGAAATGCAAGCCTCTATGTCGTAAAAAAAAGGTACTAGAGAAATTCCTTAATAATATGAATGTTATTTAGTTTCATGAAAATACACTAAGGGTCAAATGAGTTAAATGACTTCTCCAGACTAGCAATGCCTCTTGCTACACCTTCACAATTAGATTCGTTAGAAAAAGATAACATTGAATAATATCTAAATGTTCTCACCATTAAGTTATATGTCTGGCTAATAGGAATGACGTTCATCTTGGAAAGCTCACCACACGCTCAATGAACAAACAAATAGTGTGTGCGCACATGCCATCGCTCTTCTTTAGCTTCAGATTCGGCTTGTTCACCTTGACAATGAGATTTATTATACAACCAGATGGACTCAGTCTGAACATAAAGTCACCGCGCTAATCACCATGCCTCAGATATGTCTAGCCCCTGGACAAAAAACATATAATTTCACGTCATTTTCAAATACTTGAAAATTTGTACCTAGTCCCATTTTACTGAATAAATCCCACTTTAACGAAATAGAGCATACTAGTCATTCACCCATACCATAGTCCCATGGTAGATACTTTCGTCCATGGATACTCCACACAAGAGGAAGGACATATACATGGATGCCCAATATCCACACAAGAGAAAGGACATACACATGGATGCCTAATATGTATGATTTCAAATTTTAGGGGTAGGAATATACTTTGCTCAAGGGTATATTATATTTTTAAGTAACCATTAATCAATGGGAATTGAATTCGTGCCATTTGCTTTGATACCAAATGTAACACACTTTATCTCTCTCCCTTTAAGCCAACTGGAAAGGTCCATCTTGGACTTCATCTTAAACTTTATCTTAGACTCCATCTCAAGTCCATCTCGGACTCTGTCTCGAGTCCATTTCGGATTCCATCTCAGGCCCAACTCAGACTCCATCTTGGATTTCATTTCGGATGCATCTCGGACTCCATCTTTGACTTCATCTTAAGTCCATCTCAAGTCCATTTCAGACTCCCTTTTTGAGAGACTCACTCATTGCTCGCTTTGTGTTCATTCCTTGAGCCCTTCGTTGGGAGTTCCACTCTCGCTCTTGATTTTTTGAGTCAGAATTTTTAATTCAATTGTGTTACGTTCATTTGGCTTTTACCTTGGCCCCTACCACGTGGCACCCCTTCGGCTCCACTTTAGGGCTTAGGGAATTTGTGTCTCACAACTCCACCACCCATAGATGAAGTTTGATGTCCTCATTGAATGATAAACCATTTTATAAAGTAACACCAGTATGTATTACTCTTTCCATCCTTAGCACTGGGCTAATATTTGTCAATAGTTTAACACTGAAGGCTCACCATGCCTTTTCTATCCTCTAAGGAGTATAGTTTCTCCAACTGAAAGACTCATTAAGCCATTTATGGTGGTCCTTCCCTTTTTCTTTGTTTAGTTCACGTTAAACTCGTTAGACACCTTCTCTATTTCAATTTGATTACTTATTTAGGAGTAACTTCGGCCTCTATAAGCATAATTATTGCACTTTGGAACTTTTAATTCTGACTTCTCAAAATTAATTTCTTAAGTGTCTCTGACACTTTGCATTGCATATGTTGTGCAAACTCTACTTCTTTATCCTAGGAAGTTCTTTATTTTAGGGCACCATCATCCTCTTTCTTATTTCATGCCACTCTAGGTACTAAGTTCCATTTTTCTATAATTTGTGCTAAAGCTGTCCATGACCCTATCATTTGGTTACTTTATTGCTCCCTCCTTTGGAGCTTTCACCTTTGCTAAATTAGAACATTTGGGAATCCATCCTTGAAAACATATTTTTTTCCCCACAATCCATTAGTATCTAACACATAAGTGTTCCTTGCTCAACTTTGTTGTTTGGATTTTTTCTAATGATTTACATGGCCCTAACTTGGCCACTAATTTTTTGCTTCTATTTGTTGATTGTTGCACTGAGTAGTATAAGATTATTACCTCCATCCTTGAGGTATCCTTTTGGTTCTATAGCAAAACCTCTATTTTGCCAACTCTAGAGGGTGTTCACCTTTAGTAGGTCTTTTTAGCATTTTCTATTATGGGGTTTATGTATGGTCTAACTTAGTGACTTATTCATGAATCCCTTTATTTAATACCACTGCATTGTCGCAGCTCATTTCCCTTATATGTCTTTCCCATTTGGTCACTTTGACCAAGCCATAACATTATCAATAGTTTAAATAAACACTTTGAACTAGAAACTTTATTCTTTAACCTCACAAAGACCTTATTCTTGTTTTAGCCATAAAATCACCTAGTGATCTAACTTTGACACTTTAACAAATTTGTCAATAAGTATTAAATCTTCCAGACCTTTAACTTGTTGACCCTAAGGGCATCCCCACACTTCGTAGTATGCCCAAGTTAGCCCTTCCAGCCAAGGGTCTATAACAATTGAAATTGGGTGTCCCTATTTCATTCACTACGTCTTTGGTGCCACTTATACTAAAGTGTTCAAGTTATGTATGCCAAACTTTTACACTAAATAGCTTAGTGCATCACGACTCTGGGGCATCCTTCACTTGGCGGTGTGCCCAAGCCAGTCTCTTCACTAAGAGTCCATGACCATTGAAAAATGAGTGTCCTTATATTCCAAACCATCACCACACCCTAGTAAATTGAGACTCGAACCCAAGCACTAGAGGGTTAGGACTCAAACCCAACCTTTGCATATGCATCTATAGGCAGCATCACCCAGGATGTTTGGCATGACTCCCCACGCTGGTGCACCAATTTATATTTAAAGTGCGCTAAAGATTATAGCTTAAGAATTTAGTTCCTCCAAATTGCCAAGTCCTCTGACATAATAAGTCTGTAATCATGCATGGACTCCTCCATGCTTGGCCTTATATGCCACCCCTTTTTGAAGTCAACACCTTCAACTAGGATTTTTATTCCCCCCGACTTACTAATCTCACTTAACAATTCACCCAACTAGCATAACATAGTTTTATGCATAAGTATGAAAGTCCTTAACCATTGACTTTTGTTCAAAGCCATCTCTTTGAACACTTGGGGACTACTTCCCCAACCTTGATAGCCTCGCCTCATGGCAAGCTTCAAAACTACACTTCTGGTGCACCACTCTGATTTCGCGCATTTTACGAATCATTTACACTTGGCTTTCTTGGTACTAATTTACCTAGAATTGTATTTAGGAATTTTGAAGTAATTATATCTTTTAGTTTGCTAAGGCCTCTTTTCGCAAGTTTTTTAATTGCTATATAGTCCAATATAGACAATTTCATACTTTAAATTTTTTATAGTATCACAGTTGTTAATAGCAACACGTTCGAACACCTACTTGATTTTCCACTCTCAATTTGTATAACCACCCTTGGTTATACCCTTCAATTTTTATGCTTTGGTTTTATCCCTTTATTACTTGCTTTTTGGCCTTACGCCTTCCCTTTAGTTATTCTTCTCTTGTCTATAAAGGTAGTTTTGCACTTTTTACCATGCCTTAGCAAATATTCTTAATGATGAACTTACTCAATAACTTAGGGAGTGGTTTTTCAATCTAGATATGCTCATCATGTAATCCCACACACTGAAATTAATGTTTCTATGTATAGGCCTCTTTATGCCTATTGCTAGCCATGCTAAAATCCCTTTTTGGCTTTATCCAATTTGGATAAATGGATTTTTCCCGTTTCCGCAACTTTATACGTTAAATAATACTTCCTATCTATTATTCGTTAGAGATTTAGTCCCTTGGGCTTTATCTAATACCTTCATGATTCCAAACACCACTCTCTGGTGTTTTAGAGTGTTTTGGTGTACCAATGATGACCTTTTTTGACAATGAGCATTTCCCTTTGTGAACATTGACTTATTATATCTTAACATAAGCAATTTATCCCTCGAAGGGGTAAATTTAACCTCCTTATCCCAATAAAAAATTTTTAGTAATTAACTTCTACTAATCCAATCAATTATTTTGCACCTTTTGCTTAGTTTCGTCATAGTTGTCAAATCCTACAACTCATTGCTAGTGCTTCCACACCTCCATTATTATTTGAGTCACCACACTCTAACTGCATGTCTTTTAATTAGGCTATGCCATTTCTATTTCCATTGGGATTCTTTTGGTAAGGGGTTCTTATAAACTTGCTAACTTGACCTCAAAGCATCATACTTTGGCACATTTGGTGTCTCTACGCTATCAGCTCTATAAGCCCACCCTTACGACACTTCCCACTTATGTCTAGGCCTTTGCTAAAACCAAAACAGTCGTTTTTTATACCAACTATCAATTAGCATTGCACCATAGTGTTCACAGACAACTTTGTGCCAAAGTTATTTTCTTTTAGGAACATCTTTCCCATGACTTTAGTATAGCACATTTTGCTATAAAGATACCCCCTGTTCTTATATTTGGATCTTATGATCCTTTCTGTCCTTCATAAGGTATAACATACCTTAGTTCAAATGCTTTTACTAATTCTTTAGGGCCATTCCTTGACTCCACTCGAATCATCCAGCTTTTTAGACTTTGTTAATTCAATGACCTGTAAAGTCTCAGCCTCCTGGCTATTTTTGAGGTGCCAGTTCACTAGAATACATCTTCTTGTATTCATCTTCTATGTCATGAATGTGATTTCGGGTATTGAAACTTACCTATCAGCTAGTCCTTTCAAATATTCTTTCCTTACTGCCACGATGACAAGAGGTCGGTATTGCTGGATCCTTTATCAGTCTTTGCCTAAGCTAGTTGAGAAACTAGTCTTCACGTGTGCACTTGACTAAATGAGCATAAGGACGAAATTCCTAAGTGTTATTAGTCAAGCATACTAGACCTAGTTAGAGAAACTCATTCTTTGACTTACACTTGCTAGTGTTGGGAACCCCCGTGATATTGAGCTTAGTCCCTTAATATTCGCTAAATGATAGCTTACCGTGTTTGCCAAACACCTTCACTATCATGCCCTTTATATTAGTTTCATTTCGGTCCCAAATGTTATTTATGGAAAGTGTCTAGATTTGCTTATTTGGCATATCTACGGAATGTAGGGATTGTCCTGAACACAATGGTGTTCATCTCATGTCCAAATTCACAATCTAGGGACATTCCATATTTAGTAAGTTTCGAGCTTGTCCCAAAGACTAACTCTTGATACTAAGGTGTTGTGAGAGGGTTTCAAATGTATAGTAGGGATAGTGGGTAAGTCAGGCATAGCCAACTAGCTTGAGGCATAGTCTAGCTTCTGCTTGTGTGCCTGTCCTTGTTCTGCATCTGGCTTAGCTCTAAGCCTAAGTTCCATTCCATGTTAGTTGGTGGAGTACCCATATCCTCGTGTTAGGCGACCGGTATGATGAAATAACGCCAGACTCTGTTTGGCTCCATATTGCGTGTTGGTTCTAGCATTGGGATGCTAGTAGACTGATCCAAGTTGCTCCGTGCTCCTGTCCCTTTGCTCCTTGGGTTGTATGCTCGGGAGTCATTTCGTGCTTCAGTGCTATTGCTGCTTGGCTCCATGCTTGGGAGTTTGGCACTGTTCTTTCGTTCAGTGGCCCAAGGCCTTAAAACATGGGTCCACACTACTATCCTTTAGACACGTGGCATATGACATGTGGCATTTGGAGGGTTTAGGTTCCACTTCATAATTATCCTATGGTAAATCATCATAGGATAAAGGGTAAAAACTATGTGCATTACATTTGGTATCAAAGGATACGTTTCAACGACTATCCAATGAGATTAGGCAACTAGTCTCGTTGCATACGCAGAGATAAAAATGATGATCTGAGTGATTACACGTTTGGGTGCAAAGGCTTCACAATTGTTCCTTAGATATGGATTTGGTTACCTTGTTGTACTATAATATATGAGCTTGCTCTTGGGCTCATAGGATGGAATGAGATGTTCCATTTGCATGAGTTTACGCTTGGCCTCGTGAGTGAGGCACATTAGCAACTTGGGGTTACACTTTGAGTTGGCAGATTTAATGTTAGCCTATCGGTGGTTCCATGAGTTGTTCTATATATTGTGAGTGAAAGTAAATCTTCCTTGGGTTTGCTATGAGTGGCAAATAGGCTAGTCCGTAGCTCTTTAGCATGGCACTAGTGGATCCTTCCTAGGCATGATTACAAGATGGATAGCGGTGAAGCGCTAAACCATTTTATCTAAGTTTGCTATTGAAGACTTGGGTTGTAATGTTCAATTCTTTTCCGGGGAACTTTGCTATTGCTCCTTGAGTAGTTTGGTGTTGGATTAATTTTGAGTTTGGTCGAAAAGAAAGTGGCATAAGCTTGTCTATATTGTGAACAAAAGTTAGTGGTGTTGGGTGTTGTAAATCTCTATTGGTGGAGTGTGGCATTTATATTGCATTTTGTAGAATCAAGTTGGCGCTTGATAGTTATATAAACCTTTGAAGTAATGACATGGGTGTTGCTCGTGGTATTGCTCAATTGATGATCAAGTCATTATAATACTTATATCATATCCATGTGATAATAAGCAATGTGTTTATAAAGTTATTTGGTTAAACGATGATCAAACCCAAAATGGTTGATGGTGAAGCTAGTCTACTTGCAAGCAGTAGCATTGTAATAGCTTTGACTTGATTCTCGATAGTGGTCCATTATATTAAGCTTAAGTTGGTACCTTGCCCATAAAGTGTTGGAAAGGGTATAGCATTCATTTGTTATAACTTGTCGGTTGATCCGTTAACACTTGGAGTAAACTATTGGATGGAGAAGGTGTGTAGTTGAGGCATTGACATTGTTAGCACTTGTGTTAGTGGAAGTGGCATTGTTATTTTGAGTGATGAGGAATTTTCCTTAGAGCTTGATTTTCTATGTCATTTTTTTTGTTAGTGTTTTAGCTTCACATTGAATCTTGAAAGTGGTTGAAGAAGAGTGTTAGTGCAATGTGGATATTCAAAGATGTGGTCTTCATGATCAAACTTTGGATGTTCATTTTGCATTTTTGTGGATGTTAGTGTTGGATATAAAAAATATGGGCATGATGTTCAAGGTTTAAGCATACTATGGATCTTGAGAATTTATGTTGAGGTGAACCTATGTGAAGTTGTTAGTAGGAGGAAGTTAGTTGAGTCTTGAAAGTTTGTATTCCTAGATTGAGAGTCATTTTTTTTGTAGGATGGAAAAATTTTCATGATTTTTCTTAGACTTTTCCAATGGCTAATCTGTTGATTATTTTGTCTAAAAATTATTCCATTTTTGTAAGTTAGTACAAACTAGTGATGGGGTTAGAGTTGACTTTGGTTAACTTAGACTTTAGGTAGTTTGTATAATGTGGCCCAAAAAGGATGCTGACTTTTAGGGCTAAGGCAATTGAGTTAAATAGAGTTTGGAATTAGTGTAGAAAAGTGGCCATTGCATTTTTCTAGAAAGGTGACCCTTATCCCTTTCTTTTATAGCATTGTGCTTGGTGGCAGGTTGCACCTTGCATTTTATTAAATTCTATAAGAATAATGAGCTCTCATTGATCTTAACTTGGTCTTAGTGGCCTTGCGCCTTGGCTAAGAATAATGATATCCAACTTAGTTGTTTGAAGTTGAGATGTTGGTACCCGTACTATAGCTTTGTTTATGAGGAGGTTGTCTACCAATATGAGTCCATCTCATAGTCTTCACTTTAGTTTCAGTTGAGTGTTGATCATGCATAATTAGCCTCTTTAAAGCATACTTAAAGCTAATGGCTAAATGCATTAGTGACTTTATTGCGGTTGAGTTAGATTCAAGGGGTCATTTAGTTTATGCTTGTCTATGAACCTTTATCTTGTACCTAAGGTATTACGTTCATGTTAGCCAAATATATAACTTAATGGTATGATTTTAGTGTTTGGGTCTTGTGAAAGCAAATTAAAGGGTGATTGTTAGTTTGCTTTGCAAATAGTGATTGGTTATAGACTTTGTCGAGGACTGTTAACACTTGCTTCACTCAATGATGATTTAGCAGTGATGGGCTTACTTTACTGGATGGTGTTGCCGAGGATCGTGTCATACGCTTAGATGGTTTTTCCATATTAGCATATCAATTCCACCTTTGTCAATATCATTTGGTCGTGTTTAATCTGTGGTGTTGGATTTCATTGAGTCTTGGACGTGGTGAATCGCTCTTTAATGATGTGTTATCTGTAATTAAATATTGTTGGAGGATTGGTTTGAGATACTAACTAAGGTATCTTAGACTTTGGTTAGCTTGGTTGTTAAAGAGGTTTAAGTGGTGATTCACTCTTGCTTTCTTCTAGCTTTGTTTTAGTGTTGATAGCATTAAAGTGATGTTTTTTCATTGATATTGTTGATGTTGAGATTCAAGTGAGATAAAATGTCTCTCCATAATATTAATATTAAGTTTCGTTTGTTTCGATGAAGATAGTGTTGATGATTTGGCTATGGCTTTGTGTTATTGGCATTTGTGCATTTATTAGTTAGCAACTATGGTGGTGTTCAAACAAGTTGAGTGGCAAGTTTGAGTTAGTTATGTTCTAGATAAGATTATTTAGTAAGGGTTGAGTTTTGGCTTTTCCTTGAAAAGTGATTCAGTCAACTATACTAGCCTTAAGGGCAATTACTTGATAAAAAAACCCTTAGTGGCTAGTTTATTCCCATTTATACCATAAGGTTCTAAGGATCCACAGTGATAATATATCCAAATTTCATCCCCATGATCACATGCACTACACTGTCCATGGCCGTATTTGCCAACACTACCATTGGGTTAAGGCCCACAGGCCTGATTACTAAGTCCCATTATCCTCTAGGACTTCCTCACCATGTGACCCTATCCTTGGTTACTACACTAGAGGACTACTCCTCTTCCTTTTCATAATCTAGGACTTTGGGATAACATTTTGGAACACCATGGCCCTACATGAGCCTCATGGGTACTTTCCCCACCTTCTGCCTTTGGGTGCTCTAGCCATAGGCTATAGTGAGGTTCTATTGAGCCACACTAGGTATTCAAGTAGGTAGTGCCACTCACACTTGGATTGGGAGCATCGACCATTCGATTTCTCAAGGGAGCTAGCCCACACTCTCCCTACTATACTTTTGGAACCCTTTGCAGCCCCCCCTAAGGGACAATCGCTTTGAGATTTCACCCAACAACTTGTATTAGTATTCAAACTCGGACTCGGACTCAAACTCGGTTTTAAGCTCAGACTTAGTCTCGATTTCAGTCTCGGTCTTAGTCTTGGTCTCGGTCTTAGACTCCATCTCGGTTCCATCTTAGAATCCATCTCGAACTCCATCTCAGGTCCATTTTGGACTCCATCTTGGGTCCATCTCGAATTCCATCTCAGGTCCATCTCAGACTCTATCTTGGGTCCATCTCAGACTCTGACTCAGACTCCATCTCGGGTCCATCTCTACGAGTAAAAGAGTTAGTGATTGATATTGAAATGATTGAATCCTTGTTGGATTTGAGTTGGGATATATCAATCATTGATGAATTTTTTTGTGCTTGTTATAAAGTGAGTTATGTCTTGCTATAGATGGATTTATGGAGGATCTTTTAGTGATCACTTGTTAAGCATAGCTTCGTTATACTTAGCTTTTGGATTGATGCAAACATGCTCTTCATTAATTTTAGCATTATGAAGTTTAGCTTATGGATGTGTTAAGGAGGATATTGTGGGTTATACCATGATTTCTTCTTTAGCATTGAAGTTACTTCATGTAAGACTCATGATCATTATTAGGCAAAGACTTGGCTATAAGTTTCTTCGAGCTTTTGGTTCTTTGAGTTTTCATACTCATTATTTCATTTGCTAGGAGTTGTTAGGGAAAGCATTTTGGATCCTAGCTTCAATGTTGAAGTTAGTATTTGCATCTAACAATTATTTGTGATGATTGATTATCATTTAGAATAGTTGATTATCCTTGTCAAAAGATTTTGCTTGATTATTGTTGATATAGAATGATTCACTATTCTTTGGAATGGTGGATTTTTGTGAGACAAAAAATCCCTAGGCCCCAAAGAGGAGCCGAAAGGGTGTTACATGGTAATGGCTGAGGTAGAAGCCAAATGAGCGTAACACATTTAGACTAAAAGCTCTGAATCAAAAAGTTGAGAACAGGAGTGGAATTCTCAACGAAGTGCTCGAGGAACGAGTACGAAGTGAGCAATAAGTGAGTCTTTGTAGCGTATGTGATCATAGGATAAGATTTAGATATATTGTCACTGTGAATCCTTAGAACCTTGGGGGATAAATGGGGATAAAATAGCCACTAAGGGCTCTCTTATCAAGCAATTGCCCCTTTTCTAGTTGGCTTAAGGGGAGAGAGATAAGGTGCGTTATAGTTGGTATTAGAGCAAATGGCACGGGTTCGATTCCCATTGATTAGTGGCTACTTAAAAATATAATATACCCTTGAGCAAGGTATATTCTTACCCTTAAATTTGAAATCGTATGTATTGGGCATCCATGCGTACGTCTTTCCTCTTGAGGAGTATCCTAGACAAAGGTATCTACATAATATTGATAGATTGAGTGTGGAAATGGAGGTGTTGATTCCCCTTGGCTCAATAGAGGTTATTAGTCAATAGTCAATGAGGACATTGACATCTCTGAAGGGGGGGTGAGTGTAGCGCATGTGATTATGGAATAAGATTTAGATATACTGTCACTGTGGGCTCTCTCATCAAGCAATTGCCCCTTTCCAGTTGGCTTAAGGGGAGAGAGATAAGGTGCGCTACAGTCTCTAGAAAAGGGATATGTGAAAGTGTTCTAGAAAAGGGACATGTGAAAGTGTCCGAGATGGAGTCTAAGACGGAGTTTGAGATGGAGACTTGAGATGGAGTCCCAAATGGACCTAAGATGGAGTGTGAGATGGACCCAAGATGAAGTCCGAGATGGACCCGAGATGAAGTCCGAGATGGACCCAAGATGGAGTCTAATATGGACGCGAGATGGCGTCCGAGATGGACCCAAGATGGAGTCTAATATGGACGCGAGATGGCGTCCGAGATGGAGTCCGAGATGGACCCGAGATGGAGTCCGAGATGGAGTCCGAGATGGACCTGAGATGGACCCGAGATGGACCCGAGATGGAGTCCAAGATGGACCTGAGATGGAGTCCGAGATGGAGTTCGAGATGGGGGGGGGGGGGGGGGGGGGGGG
>NW_003314299.1:1554012-1736165 GCF_000143415.4 Selaginella moellendorffii | reverse complement strand
ACGCCTGCGTTTCCCATTCACCTGTACAGACGCTTTGCTCCCTATGGGCTACCTTTGCCCTTTAAGACTATCCATCCATATAATGAGAATATCCGATTCACTCCTTTAAGTACACCCCCAACTCCTTAGGTTTATTCCAGCATTTATAAAAAGTAGCTCTGACTACCATTTCAAGGACTCATATCCTCATCTATATTTGACCTCCCCCAGTCATTAATTATGGTCTCAAATTCATGAGCACCATCCTCAACTGTATAAGGATAATTTTGTGACTTCTTTATTATTTTAGAGTCTTTATCTTTCCCATGATCCCAATTATAGTTGTTTACCACAACTACATTAGCTAGTTTGCTAAGTCAAATACTCATCTAGATCATATTCTTGACTCTCTGAGGAAAACCTTATACTATTCTCAAGATCCCAAAGTCATTCCTAAATTGACCCCTTTCTATCCATTGTATTACGAATATGTTCATTTATAAACTAAGGTGGAGAGTCATGCCCTTTCACTTGCTAGCCATAAAAATGGCATCTATACCACTTAACCTTTGCATTTGGTCCAAGTGTTTTATATGTCCAATCCTATGATTGACAACTAAAGGTACCACCAACATAACAACCCGTTACGCTAAGGCCATGCCCATTCACCTTTGTCATACGGTGATCCAACACCACTTACATCACAGTCCCGTCTCTCAAAGACTGGGCCATCCATGCATGAGTGATCATCCTAGATCCACTCCTTAGCATCTTAGAATGCCTACAGACATGGGAACAACATTCTTTAATATCTCTTTTTCAGTCCCCATTAAATCCCTTTTTGTCCATGGCCGTATTTGCCGACATTACTACTAGATCAAGGCCCATGGGCCCACCCACTAAGTCACATGTTTCTCTAGGACTTCCTCACCATGTGATCGTATCTTTGGTCACTACACTGGAGGACTACTCCTCTTCTTTTCCACAATCTGAGACTTTGGGACAACATTTTGGAACACCATGGCCCTACGCGAGCATCATAGGTACTCTCCCCACCTTTTGCCTTTGGGTGCTCTAGCCATGGGGCTAGAGTGAAGTTCCATTGAGCTACGCCAGGTATCCAAGTAGGTAGTCCCACCCATACTTGGACTGGGAGCATCGACTATTCGATCTTCCGGAGGAGTTAGATTTGGCTCTTGAACATTTCACCAAACTACCTTGTTTGTCAATCCGTATTCACTCTAGCTTTGGACTCCTTAATGGATATATCATTACCTAACACGTAGGCATAACCTTCCTGAGTCACACTGGCCTTTCCTAGCCAAACTTGCTCCATTGGGGTCCAACCCTCACACTCTCCCTACTGTACTTTTGGAACCCCCTGCAGCCCCCCTTAGGGGACGATGGCTTTGGGCTTTCACCTAATAGCCTATATTAGTTGGACTTGGGCTCGAACTCAGACTAGGACTTGGTCTCAAACTCGGACTTAGACTTAGACTTGGACTTGGTCACAGTCTTAGTCTCAGACTCCATCTCAATTCCATCTCAAGTCCATCTCAAACTCCATCTCAGGTCCATCTTGGACTCCATCTCAGGTCCATCTCGGACTCCATCTCAGGTCCATCTTGGACTCCATCTCGACTCTATCTCGAACTCCATCTCGGGTCCATCTTGGGTCCATCTTAGACTCCCTTTTCTAGAGACTCACTCATTGCCCACTTCATGCTTGTTCCTCAAGCCTTTCGTTAGGAGTTCCACTCCCACTTTCGACTTTTCAAGTTGGAGGTTTTAGTCCAAATGTGTTACACTTATTTAGCTTCTGCCACATAACACCTTTTTGACTCCACTTTGGGACTTAGGGATTTTGTGTTTCACATAATCTTGTTGAGTGCTTCGTAGCAAATGGATTCCATCGTTTTGCACTAAGATGGCTTATCCTTTGTGGTCTAGACTAGATTATTTTAACTGGCCCATTGACACTAGTACAAGCAGCGCTCGACATTCTCTTTGACATTTGGAAAGTGCCAGCCAACTGCCCACCACAGCTTGATAACTCAACAAACTCAAGTTGAGAGCAAGAGATTCTTTCCTCTACTTAACACAATCCACTCCTTGGGCATTGTATTGAAATATAATGGATTCAATTTCTATGCGTTTTGGATAGAGAACAATAAAAGAACAAGTTCCTTAAACCTACTATGAATTCCTTTGTTGCACTTAGTACAAAAAGCACAAATGAACCATCAATTAGATTTGTGTTTTGTTTGATAATTTGAAAATACACAAACTCTGTTTTCCCATAATGGGACAGACCCTATGGTTTGATAAGAAAGGTTTTTTTTTTAAAAAGTCTTGTTTATAGAAAACTTTGTTATCCCGTCAACAAGATAACAGGACATATAAGTAGACATGGTATGGTAAAAATAAAACTTTGGATTCCTCACAAAATCTTGCGCTAAAAGACATGCTATACAGCTAGACAAACCTAATTACAAGCATAGCTATTCAACTTCATAGCCACAGGTGCTAGATTTTCTCACATCGAAAGGTATGAAGTGACAGAAAAAATTCTAACATTAGCTTGTAGCTGCATTCTCTAGGAGCGCATCCACAAGTAGAGCAAGGTTGGGCAGCTGTAGGGCTGTGTGCTAGCACAACCACACACATTCTTCACCCACACCAAGATCAATAGCTGTTTCGTTGCACATCACAAGAATGAGTAGTGCCAACAAAGTGTTTGCTTGGGTATAGCTCAAAACGAGCACACACCCACTACTAAGGTCATGAGGAATCTCACTACCACTTTCCTGACCATATAAAAATGGGTATAAATGATTTGGTTTCTGCGTTTCTCCTCACCCCCGGCTTGTAGGACCTCTTTACAACTAGAATGCCAGAACTTAACTTGGTGACACAAGGGGCTTTCACAGACTCTACTCAAGTAGTGCTTGTGATATCCGATTTCCAATCTCAGTGTCCTCATCCTTCCTTATTCCATTGTCTTCTTGGACATTTCTTTGCAAATAGTGGTTAGTTTTTAGCTTGTCCAAAGATGAGTAACTACTTTAATATAAAACTATACTTTTGAGATTCTGAGGGGATGTAAAAAATCCCCCCAGCTATCCTCTTGTGAAATATCATGCCCAAATTCCCAGCCAATCCAGAGTTATTGTCGTGCATGTGACTTCGGGTATCGAAAGTTACCTGTCGACTAGTCCTTACGGACACTCTTACCTTACTGCCACGATGGCAGGAGGTCGGTATTGCTGGACCCTTTATTAGTCCCTCTTGTTCAAGTGTTAGTAAACTGGACTTTGCATCTGTACTTGGCCGGATGAGCATAAGGAAGGAATTCCTAAGTGTCTATTTAGCTGAGCATACTTGGCCCGGTTTGTTAGTTCTCTTTTGCTCTGTCTTGCACTGGCTTGACAAAAACCCTCGCGTATTGAGATTGGTCCCTCAATATCGCTCCATGATAGCTTACCGTGTCTGCCAAACACCCTTGCTATCATGCCCTTTGTGTTAGTCTCATTTCGGTCCCAAATGCTATTTATGGAAAGTGTCCAGATCTGCTCATTTGGCATATCTACGGAATGTAGAAATCGACTTGAACACAATGGTGTTCGTCCCATGTCCAAATTCGCATTCTAGCGCCATTCCATATTTAGTAAGTTTCGAGCTTGTCCCAGAAACTAACTCCTGATACTAAGGGAGGCTTGGGGTGAAAGCCCAAAGCGTGTGTTCCTCAAGGGGGGGGGGCTATGGGGGGTTCCAAATGTATAGTAGGGATAGTGGGTAGGTCGGGCATGGCCGACCAACCTGAGGCATAGTCTAGCTCCCGCTTGCGTGCCTATCCTTGTTCTGCGTCCGGCTTGGGTCTAAGCCCAAGTTCCATTCCATGCTAGTTGGTGGAGTACCCATATCCTCACGTTAGGCCACCGGTATGCCGAAATAGCGCCAGACTCCGTTTGGCTCCGTTTTGCGTGCTGGTCCTGGCATTGGAATGCTGGTTACTCTAGGACTGTTCCAAGTCGCTCCGGGCTCCTGTCCCTTCGCTTCTTGGGCTTTATGCTCGGGAGTTGCTCCATGGTTCGGTTCCGTCGCTCCTCAGCTCCATGCTTGGGAGTTTGGCACCGTTCCTTCGTTCAGTGGCCCAAGGCCCTGAACCTCGGGTTCCTGTGGACACGTGGCATGGACACGTGGCATGTGACACGTGGCATCTGTCACATGGCACAAAGAGGGTTAGGTTCCGCTTTGTGGTGTTATCCTATGGTAAATGACCATAGGATAAAGGGTCAAAACCACGTGCGCTACATTTGGTATCAGAGCACGAGTCTCAGCGAGTACTATTCAATGAGATTGGGCAACTAGTCTCGTTGCATACGTAGAGATGAAAACGATGATCCGAGTGGGTACACGTTTTGGTGCAAAGGGTTCACATTCGTTCCTTGGGGCTCACAAGAGGGATTGAGTTGTTCCGTTCGCATGAGTTTACGTTTGGGCTCGTGTGTGAGGCACATTAGCAACTCGAGGTTACACTTTGAGTTGGCAGGATTAATGTTAGCATATCGGTGGTTCCATAAGTTGTTCCATGTACCGTGGGTGAAAGTAAAACTTCCCTGAGTTTGCTATGAGTGGCAAATAGGCTGGTCCGTAGCTGTTTAGCATGGCACTAGTGGATCCTTCCTAGGCATGGTTACAAGTGGATCAGTCAAGACTGTAGGGATTAGTCTATTGGTTCAAGTAATCATTGCCGTACTCTCTCATAAACTTTTCTTGGATTGGACTGAAGGCAGTGCGAAAGCAAGCTTGAGGTGTAGTCAAAAGATAAGACCGAAAAGAGAGTCGTCGGGGACGAAGGATCAAACACGTAAATCATTTTTTCTTCTTGGAGAGATGATTTGCAACAAAATGTTAATTCATTGCTCGTGTTCACATCGTGCAATCAAGAGTCCCTACCTTGATGCATCTTGGAGATGATGGTCTTAAAAATGGTGAGTTGTGGGATGGATAGCGGTGAAGCGTTAAACCATTTTGTCTAAAACTCGCTATTGGAAGACTTGGGTTACAATGCTTAATTCTTTTCCGGGGAACCTTGCTATTGCTCCTTGAGTAACTTGGTGTTGGGTTAAGTTTTGAGTTTGGTCGAAAAGCGAGTGGCATGAGCTTGTCCGTGTTGTGAACAAAAGTTGGTGGTGTTCAGTGTTGTAAATCTCTATTGGTGGAGTGTGGCATTTATGTTGCATTTTGTCGAATTGAGTTGGCACTTGATGCTCACATAAACCTTTGAAGTAATGACATGGGTGTTGCTCGTGGTGTTGCTCAATTGATGATCAAATGATTGTGATTTCTATATCATATCCATGTGATAATGAGTAATGTGTTTACGAAGTTGCTTGGTTAAACGATGATCAACCCCAAAGTGGTTGATGGAGAAGCTAGTCTACTTATACGAAGTAGCATTGTAGTAGCTTTGACTAAGTTCTCGATAATGGTCCATTATGCTAAGCTTAAGTTGGTTCCTTAGTTCCTTGAGTTTGCCCATTGAGGTGTTGGAAAAGGGTTGTAGCATTCATTTGCTATGGCTTGTTGGTTTATCCGTTAATACTTGGAGTAGATTGTTGGATGGAGACGATGTGTAGTTGAGGCATTGACATTGCTAGCACTTGTGTTAGTGGAAGTGGCATTGTTCTTCAAGTGATGAGGAATTTTCCTTAGAGCTTGATTTTCTATGTCATTTTTCTTGTTAGTGTTTGGGCTTCATATTGAATCTTGAGAATGATTAAAGAAGAGTGTTAGTGCAATATGGATGTCCGAAGATATGGTCTTCGTGATCAAGCTTTAGATGTTCATTTTGCATTTTTGCGGATATCGGAGTTGGATGTCGGAAGAATGGGCAAAAAGATGTTCAATGCTTAAGCATACTATGGGTCTTGAGAATTTATGTTAAGGTGAACTTATGTGAAGTTGTTAGTAGGAGGAAGTTGGTTGAGTCTTGGAAGTTTGTATTCCTAGACCGAGAGTCATTCTTTCTCTAGGATTGGAAAATTCTCCACAAGTTTTCTTAGACTTTTCCAGTGGCTGATTTGTTGATCACTTTGTCCAAAAATCATTCCGTTTTTGTAAAGCCAGTACAAACTAGTGAAGGGGTTGGAGTTGACTTCAGTTAGCTTAAACCTTAGTAGGTAGTTGTATGATGCGACTCGAAAGGGATGCTGACTTTTGAAGCTAAAGCAATTGAGTTGGATAGAGTCTGGAGTTGGTGTAGAAAAGTGGCTATTGCACTTTTCTAAGAAGGGTGACCCTTGTGCCTTTCTTCTGTAGCGTTATGCTTGGTGGCAGGTTGCACCCTGCATTTCATTAGACTCTATGAGAGTAGTGAGCTCTCACTGATCTTGACTTAGTCTTGATAGCCTTGTGCCTTGGCTGAGGATGGTGATGTCCAACTTAGTTGTTTAAGGTTAAAATGTTGGTACCCATACTATAGCTTTGTCTATGAGGAGGTTGTGTACCGATATGGATCCATCTCATGGTCTTCACTTTAGTTTCAGCTGAGTGTTGATCGTGCATAGCTAGCCTCTTCAAGGCATACTCAAAGCTATTGACTAGACATGTTGGTGAGCTTATTACAGTTGAGTTGAATTCGAGTGGTCATTTAGTTTGTGCTTGTCCACGAACCTTTATCTCGTGCCTGGGATATTACGTTCATGTTGGCCAAGTATATAACTCAATGGCACAAGTTTAGTGTTTAGATCTTGTGAAGGCAAGTTGAAAAAGTGATGGTTAGTTGCTTGGCAACTAGTAATTGCTTGTAGACTTTGTCAAGGACTGTTGACACTTGCTTCACTTGATGAAGATTTATCAGTGATGGGTTTGCTTTACCTAATGATGTTGCGGAGGATCGTGTTGTTAGACTTACATGGTTTCTTTTCCATGTTGGCATGTCGACTCTACCTCTGTTGATATCATTTGGTTGCGTTTAGTTCATAGTGTTGGATTTCATTGAGTCTTGGACGTGGTGATTCACTCCTTGAGGAAGTGTTATCTGTACCTGAGTAATGTTGAAGGATTGGTCTCGAATACTGAGTAAAGTATCTTCAACCTTGGTTAGCTTGGTTGCTAGAGAGCTTTGAGTGGTGATACACTCATGCTTTCTTCTAGCTTTGTTCTAGTGTTGATAGCATTGAAGTGATGCCTTGTCATTGATATTATTGACGTTGAGATTCAAGTGAAATGAGATGTCTATCCTTATGATTGATATTGCGTTTCATTAGTCTCGATGAAAATAGTGTTGATGATTTGGCTATGGCTTTGTGTTATTGGCATTCGTACATTTGCTTATTCGCAACTATGTTGACGTTCAAATGAACTGAGTGGCAAGTTTGAGTTAGTTGTGTTCTAGACAAGATTATTTAGTAGGGGTTAAGCTTTGGCTTTTCCTTGAAAAGTGATTTAGTCATGGACTATGCTAACTCTACAAGCGGGAGAGTTAGTGATTGATATTGGAATGTTTGAATCCTTATTGGATTTGAGTTGGAATATATCGATCATTAATGATTCTTCTTGTGTTTGTTATGAAGTGAGTTACGTTTTGCTATAGATGGATTCATGGAGGATCGTTTGGTGATCACTTGTCGAGCATAGCTTCGTTATGCTTAGCTTTTGGATTGATGCAGACATGCTCTTCATTAGCTTTGGCATTATGCAGTTTAGCTTATGGATGTGTTGAAGCAGATGTCGTGGGTTACACCATGATTTCTTCTTTAGCATTGAAGTTAGTTCATGCGAAACTTGAGATCATGTTAGGCAAGACTTGGCTATAGACTTCTTCGAGCTTTTGGTTCTTTGAGTTTTATGCTCGTTGTTCCATTTGTTAGAAGTTGTTGGGGAAGGCATTTTGGCTCATTAGCTTCGATGTTGAAGTTGGCTTTTGCATCTGGCAATCATTGGTGCTAATTGACTATCATCTAAGATAGTTAATTATCCTTGTCAAAAAGTTTTGCTTGATTATTGTTGATGAAGAATGATTTGCCGTTCTTCGGGATGGTAGATTGTTTCTTTGACGATGATTTGGTATATCTTTTTGATGGGATAATTCATGATCTTTCATGATGGTTAGTTGTTCTCTTTGATGGCTTATGGCTTTTCGCAATACCACATGTTCCTTGTGGTTTGCTCTGGATTGGTCTTTTGGGTTTGAAACGTTGATAGGATGTTGCTGACACTTGCTTAGGCAAATTGAGTTCCTGAGTGTTGTTGGCTGGGATCTATTCGGATTGACTCATGTGATAGTTGGCATGACTGAGGGTTTGTTGGTCTTACCGCATTCATTCTGTTCTGTTGATTGTTGCTCGAGTTAGTTCTGATAGATTGGGATGTTATTTCCTTCGGGTGATACATTCGCGAGCATTATGCTTGTCAGTCAATGATATTTTGTGTTCTTGAGTAAGTTGTTGGCTTACTGTCTGCTATCTTCCGTAGTTAAGTTTCATCATTGAGTTTCCTTGATGATATCCTAGCTATTGAATTTTGTTGGATGGTAAATCCTTTGTTTTCCAAACATGATGATCTTGGTGGTTCCTCTACTATCCTACTAGTTTATCAGATGATAACATACTTGGAAAACTTTTGTGTTCTAATCTAAGATATAATCACTGATACTTAAGACTCTAAGATATCATTGTTTTTGACTTTGATATTGTCCATCTATTGATCTTTGAGTTTGGGCCAGTAATGAGCAGACTGGCTTCGGCACTTCGTGTGCATGGTGAAATCTCTAGTCATGGGGTAGATACTGTTGACTGGTCACATAACCCGCCTCTTTGTCGATGTTCCTTGTTCCGTTGAAAGGGCGTGACCGTGTAAACAACTCTAACTGCCTGTTTACAGTAGTCTATCTAAACCTTACCGATGGGTTTGGTTTCTTTGCTCAGGAGGGTTGGGGCCTCTGGCTTCTCTCTCTAGGTCTCTGCGGGCAAGGGCATATCACACTTTTGTAGCTGGGTGACACCCAGAGCAGCAAGGGTGGCTGACTCCATTGGTCATTTCCTTGTCGGCGACGGCCGGAAGGTGTCTGAGCTGGTAGCGCATCCGCGTTAGACAAAGAGGTTACCCCTAACTCATTTAAGTTGGTGCATTTCTCACATAGTGTGAGTACCGTGAACTTTTTCTGGAGTTGTTTCCTTGGCAGTATTCTAGACTCGAGTGTGCATCGACGAGGACGTCGATCTTCCCAAGGGGGGGAGAGTGTCGCACATGTGACTTCGGGTATCGAAAGTTACCTGTCGACTAGTCCTTACGGACACTCTTACCTTACTGCCACGATGGCAGGAGGTCGGTATTGCTGGACCCTTTATTAGTCCCTCTTGTTCAAGTGTTAGTAAACTGGACTTTGCATCTGTACTTGGCCGAATGAGCATAAGGAAGGAATTTCTAAGTGTCTATTTAGCTGAGCATACTTGGCCCGGCTTGTTAGTTCTCTTTTGCTCTGTCTTGCACTAGCTTGACAAGAACCCTCGCGTATTGAGATTGGTCCCTCAATATCGCTCCATGATAGCTTACCGTGTCTGCCAAACACCCTTGCTATCATGCCCTTTGTGTTAGTCTCATTTCGGTCCCAAATGCTATTTATGGAAAGTGTCCAGATCTGCTCATTTGGCATATCTACGGAATGTAGAAATCGACTTGAACACAATGGTGTTCGTCCCATGTCCAAATTCGCATTCTAGCGCCATTCCATATTTAGTAAGTTTCGAGCTTGTCCCAGAGACTAACTCCTGATACTAAGGGAGGCTTGGGGTGAAAGCCCAAAGCGTGTGTTCCTCAAGGGGGGGGGGCTATGGGGGGTTCCAAATGTATAGTAGGGATAGTGGGTAGGTCGGGCATGGCCGACCAACCTGAGGCATAGTCTAGCTCCCGCTTGTGTGCCTGTCCTTGTTCTGCGTCCGGCTTGGGTCTAAGCCCAAGTTCCATTCCATGCTAGTTGGTGGAGTACCCATATCCTCATGTTAGGCCACCGGTATGCCGAAATAGCGCCAGACTCCGTTTGGCTCCGTTTTGCGTGCTGGTCCTGGCATTGGAATGCTGGTTACTCTAGGACTGTTCCAAGTCGCTCCGGGCTCCTGTCCCTTCGCTCCTTGGGCTTTATGCTCGGGAGTTGCTCCGTGGTTCGGTTCCGTCGCTCCTCGGCTCCATGCTTGGGAGTTTGGCACCGTTCCTTCGTTCAGTGGCCCAAGGCCCTGAACCTCGGGTTCCTGTGGACACGTGGCATGGACACGTGGCATGTGACACGTGGCATCTGTCACGTGGCACAAAGAGGGTTAGGTTCCGCTTCGTGGTGTTATCCTATGGTAAATGACCATAGGATAAAGGGTCAAAACCACGTGCGCTACAGTTATGAGCCCCGAGAGATTGGAAAACAAGCAAAGAATGGAAGAAAGGGAGGAGAAAAGAGAAAAAAAGATTAAAGTGATATTGCTGAAGCCATAGAGACTTAAGCCCTAGGGTTGAAACCCTATAATATTACAAACCCTAGTAGGAAATGGTGGCTTATAAAATATTGCTAAAGTTGGTCCTTTTTTAGCTTTATATGTTGTGTAAGTTAGATTTTTGAGGTTAGAAGATAGAGAGGGTTAGACGTACAAGCCTATCCACTCAATTTACCAAAAAAACAAACATGTATATACATTCCTCATGTCCTTTAGGGACCAATTACAAAAAACTTAGGCAAGCTGATTAGTTGCTCTCAATAGGAGGGGAGCTAGGCATTGCCAATGAAGCACATCCCCTCCCCCAGCTGCTCACAAGATTGTATCTAGTTTAGGGTTTAGTGTTAGAGAACTAGAGTGAATGATTTTCTTGTTGTAAGTCCAAAGACTCTAAGATGTCAAGCTCCAAATGCCAAAACTAAAATCTCCAACCAATGAAGAAGACTTGTTATTTGAGATGCACTTCTAGAAATCTAGCTTGCAACATAACTGAAAGAACCATCAAGCCTTAAAGAGAAGAAGAAATAAAGGAAAATGCCACTCTATGGTAGTTTAGGGTTTAGGGTTGTACATTTAATCTCTCTCCATCTTTTAACTAAATAAGGAACTAAAGAAGAATGAAATTTCTAATTGTGAGTCCATAAACCCACATTATTGGTTCTTTCAATTGTCCTTGTTCTTTGGTTAAGCCAAAGACTAAGGATAGTAAATTACATGCAATCATTGCTCTTGTGCTCTAACCACAATAACCACTTCAAAACCAACCTTCCTTTCATTTCACTCTTTTCTCACTACCAAACCTTTGTGCTATCCATTGGAGGTATTCATCATTTACATTCTTTAGTTTTTGCCTTGCATCCTTCCCAAAGTCAAGGATGGGTGATGAAATTTCACAAAACTGGAATGTTTCCCCTAATTTTCTTGCCGGTGATTGATCCATGCAAGAATTGATTAGAATAGCAATATCATTCAAGAGAAAGAATAATTCTAGTGCCAAGACACAAACAAAAGAGGAAGAAGAAGTAGAGAGAAGATAGAAGCAGGAGAAAAAAAGAAAAATGGGAGAAAAGAAGTGGCACTATAGATGTCAAGTTTAGTTGTAAAGAAGCTTTGCAACTATAAAAAAAACTAAAGAAAAAAGAATCTAATGGTCACCTTGATTGAGAGTGGATATTTGCTACTTCAATGCTTCCATGATGCAAAGAAAGTTGTCAGTGGTGAGGTGTGGCTGATTGCTGCTACCATTGCTAATAGTCGCTGCTAACTGGGAAAGAATGTAAGTGAGTTGCTCCTCCAATGGCACAGCATCTAGCATACACATGAATCAAATCATATTTCAAGTGGCCATCAACAAAATGGACCTAAAATCTGGGAGAGAAGAGGAGAGATTTTCACAAATTGAATCACATTTTGTTGCTTCGGCAAGTGGCCAATCTCTAATTAACTTCTAGTGCTACTACCCTCACCTTCCAACCATACTTGCATCCGAACATTTGAATGCAACCGGATTCAAATGGGTATCAAACGTTTAATACCTGTTTAGCTTTTTTTCGAACGGGTATAGTGGTTTTCAGTTTTAATATAATTAAAAAATAATTAACTGTTACTAAACAAAGTTTAACATAATATAATATAGGTTTAATCTAATCTTCATCCTCCGAATCTAGAACATCATCACCACTAGTGCCATCGTCATCAGGTTGTTGAAGAGGTTCTTCAACAACCTCCTGAAGTGCAAGAATCTTTTGCCATTGAGGCTCAAGCTCAAGGTTATCAAGATCATGCTCGATAAGCCTCAAACTCCCGGACTCAATCTTTTGTATGACACGCATATTTGTGTGCACAAAAACCAGCTTCTCCGAGTTTTTGGAGAGCATTCGAGACCTCCTCTTCGTCTGGATCATGCTCCATGAGCTCTAGTTTCACTCGCATGGTGAAGCACAAACTGGCTGACTCAAGATCCGTAAAGCAAGCCTTTGAAGTTCTAGTGTGCTTGCACCAAAGTTGCTCCACCAACTCACCGGGTGTTTCCGGTTCTCCATCTATACAAGAGAATCAGTCTAAAAAGTTGACAAACAAACAGTTTATATGCACCTGCTTTGCTACCTCCAAAGAGAACAAACAGCCAAGTTGTTGATGGAAACTCTGAAACTCGTGTAGCAACTTGTGTTGAAGTCCTCGATCTCCTTTGCAATACAACTCTAGGTACTCCACAAAATCTTTCTGAGCCTCCTAGTCAAGAGGGAGATGAAGAAAAGCTGGGTTCAGAACAAAAGCAGCTCCATGCAAGATCGAATGCATCTGGAACCAATGAGCTGCTTTCCAACCTCCTTTGCCATGATCCTCCATCATGAACTTGTTGATCACCTTGACCTCTTCCTCGGCTAAAATCCCAGTCTCAGCAGCCTCTGAAAGCTTCTCATTCATCTAGTCCATAGCCTCAAAAATGAGACTGGAAGTTGCCCCCTCCCGGTCCACAAGCTTCAAGACCTTGAGGAGCGGTCCAAGCAGCACCAACAAGTGCTGGCACCTAGTCCAGAAAGGGTTCAAATTCTCTTCTAAGATCCAAGTTTGAATGCACTGGGCTTTGGCGGTCTTCGTGATGTCCAATCGCCGCCACTCGGAGCTCACAACCATCTCCTTCAATGCCTCCAAGGTCGTCAGATTCAGGAGTTGAGACATCACTAGAAACATATAAGTGAACCTTGTGCTCACCGGCTTGATGAGATCCCGATTGCTTAGCTTCCGAAATGTAGTGCACTTTATCTCTCTTCCCTTAAGCCACTTGAAAAAGGGGCAATTGCTTGATGAGAGAGCCCTTAGTGGCTATTTTATCCCCATTTATCCCCCAAGGTTCCAAGGATCCACGGTGATAGTATATCCAAATCTCATCCCATGATCACATGTGTTATACTCACCCCCCCTTCAGAGATGTTAATGTCCTCATTGACTACTGACTAACAACCCCTACTTATCCTCCATTTCCGCACTGAATCTACCAATCCTTCCATTGTGTAGACCAGCTATTCCATGTAAGGCAACTAGTCATCCACCCGTACCGCAGTCCCACGGTGGATACCTTCGTCCGTGGATACTCCACATAAGAGGAAGGATATATGCATGGATGCCCAATACGTACAATTTCAAATTTTAGGGGTAGGAATATACTTTACTCAAGGGTATATTATATTTTTAAGTAGCTACTAATCAATAAGAATCGAACCCATGCCATTTTCTTTGATACCAATTGTAGTGCACCTTATCTCTCTTCCCTTAAGCGAATTGGAAAAGGGGCAATTGCTTGATGAGAGAGCCCTTAGTGGCTATTTTATCCTCATTTATCCCCCAAGGTTCTAAGGATCCACAGTGATAGTATATCCAAATCTCATCCCATGATCACATACACTACACGAAACAAAGCCAGAACACGAGGTTTTTTGGTGATAAAAGTTACTACTTCATTGCAGCCTTTCACCAATGGTTTTACCCACGACAAGCTCCTGATGTCTTCGAAGAGAAAGTCCAAGACATGGCACACACACTGGCTGTAGAGAATGTGAGGATACTCAGCTGTCATGAGTTCTCCCATCTGCACACAGTTTGATGCATTGTCAGTGATCACCTAAACAACGTTTTCTTCGCCAACTTCTTGAATCACTTTCTTCAGCTCGACCCAAATCCACTCTCCTGTCTTTGTCCTGCCCTCAGAATCTACAAACTTCAAGAAAACCAAACCCTGGACGTTGGAGGCCATGAAGTTGATCAAGGATCGGCTACGGTTGTCAGACCAGCCATCGGTGACGATGCTAACTCCATATCTTCTCCATCCGTCACGGATTGAATCAAGTCGAGCATTGACACTATTATAAAGCTTCTTCAATTGTGTATTTCGCAGCTTCTCATATCCCATCATCTGTGCAAGAGCTCCAGGGCCGAAATCGATAGCAGCTTGAAGCAACTTCCTTAGATTTGGCCTCCGAATGGTGTTGAAAGGGATATTTTCAACATAGAAGAACTTGGCCATGGCATCATCCAGACATTGAACCTTTGTAGACTTCATCATCTTTCGAATGTCACCATCCAGCGCCGGTGCAGCACTTTGTTTAAGACTGCTGCTCCCGGAAAGTGGAACGCTGCCGCTGCTTGCCTCGCCCAGCCCTCCAGTAGCCCCACCACTTGCCCCGCAGCTGGCACTGCCGCTCACCTCACCGACCTCAGTCTCGTGAGCTAAGGCAAGTCTCTCTAGGGGACTTGCTGCAATCATGGAGCTCTTCGTGAGCTTCCACACGATTAAAAGATGCCCAAGCCTTGTTCACCACCTCTAGTGGCACCTGTCCTGTACAAATCTCTACATTCCTTCCTTTCACACTCCCAAGGTGACCGTGAACTCGTTCAACCGCACCGGTGTAAGTATTTGAGCAATACTTACACTTCCATGGACTCATGCCGTGGCTTGTCTTGGATGTTGGCCTCAGTTTTGGAACATGAGCCCAGCTCCAGCATGGTTGCCTTCCTCCCCCCATCCCAGACTTACCTCAGCGCTTCCGGATCCTGCGAACCCTGATTTTACATGAACCCTGATCCTAAGTAAAAGAAAGCATATTCTTTAGGGTTTTTTAAAAATATTCTTGGTGTTTAAACACCGGTTTAAATGCCTATGTGCATTTTAAACAACATTTTTTATTAATCGTACCCGTTCGAATGCAAGTATGCTTCCAACAAGCTCTATGCCTTCACCCTAAATTGAACTTATCTCCTACAACTAAATGGTAAGCTCTTGAATTTGAACTTCCCAGGAGGCTACTTAGCCCAATATTATTCAAACCCAAGGACGCTTAACCCAAATATCCCAAGACATTTAACCTATTGGAAAAAGGGGTGCACTCTTGTTCATAAGCTTTTTCCTTTTATGTTTGAACTCCATGGATCATCTCTCGAGTTATTCCTTTTGGTTGCTTACAATCCACCACGTTTTTATATAAATTCACACTTTCGTGAATAGACGCTGAAAGCCACAACTCTCCCAAGAGCTTTGCTCTTTTAACACCCTACCCCTCGGGTCGAGCTCAGCCAGAGGTAAATTGAATCTGCCAAATGTCTCCTTAAGCTAACCAATAGAGTCGGACATGAGACCACTCCAATACCAAATATAAACTCCTTAAATTTAGACTTTTCAAGAGGTCACCCAGTCTAGTACTATTCAAACCTAAGGACACTTAACTCTAAATATCTTAAGATCCTTAACTGATTGAAAAAAGGGGTGTACTTTTGTTCATGGGTGTACCTTTTTCCTTTATATTTAAACCTATATGACATCTAAAGACAAGTAACTAATTTCATATAAAACTATACTTTTCTTTGTCCTTTGCATTTTCATTTTACTACATGCGAACTCTTTCTTGGTGCGTTCTCTGGTTTTCTCCCTCCAGAAAAGTTTTTCTTTCTTTTTCTTCATGCTCATGTTGCACAATACATTTGTCAACTTAGTTTTTTTATACTACACCAAGTTTTTGTTAGCATCATAGATACTAAGAATTAGTGTTTGTATCTACTATACACTTTAACCACCTTCTTTGGCTTATTAATAGAAATTGTAGCGGCTTTTAGAATTTTATATCATATCCGGTGTCTAAGCATGATTTTCTTGGAGAAAAGCCATAAAAAACCCAAATTCAGAGACTAATAATTAAAAAATTATCAATGTACCATTTTCTCTACAAACTCCATCATAAGATTATCAAGAGATTTCATTATGAATGTCTCTATAAAGTGTATCATGTAAACTCTACAATCCACAACATTGCTCTACTACAGAACTTAGAAAATTATACAAATCAATTGATAAAATAAAGACCAATATAAAATATATCTTTAATTTCTTTACATTGATTTTGATTATGGGATTTTCACTATTGTAATATTTTCATTTATTCTCTAGGTACTCCTTGACAATCTTGAAGGTTTCACTACTGTTATGTCTAATGTGATGTATAGAATCTAGGTGAAAAATTGAAGTTTAGTCTAATATGAGAGAAATGACAACCAAAATCCAATAGGATCTAAAAAATGGTGTATATTAACTTTAAAGACCAAATACTAATAATAAAACAAAGAAACTTACACTTTAAAAATGAGCAATAATAAATACTTTTTCTCAAAAATATTCGACTGATTCTTCCATTTCCTTTTTTTTTATACTTCTAACCAATAAGAAAAAAATACATAAAATTTAAAAAATTTATATTTTAAACTCTTATCTTTTGACACAAATACGAATAGAAGAAGCTATTGAAGATATGTTGATCATGTTATAGCTTCAAGTTCCTAAAAAATTTGTTAAATAATAATAATTAAATATTTTATATGATAAAAAAGTTCATAACCATATCATTTATCATTCACTTTATCAGGCACTACAGATCAATATTCATGATGAGCAACTCTTCATCACCACAAAAAAATCTCATATATAAGATAAACTTGGCAAATTATCTCAAGGTTGAGATTATCTATTTGATCATTTTGACACTGTAATCTGGAAGATCCAATCTTCTATAGCTATATTTTTATTTTTATTTTAGAAACATAAGAGGACTAAGTGTCGTCTATCACATAGAAGAGTCGATTTAGAATATTTGGAAATGAAGAGAGTATCACCAACTGAAAAAATAAAGTCTAATATTTCCACCTTTTCTCATGTATTATTTGTTAGGTTCTTCACATTCTGGAACTCTTATCAAAATGTTAACTAAATACATTTAACAGGCTGTCTTGTTCATTTTGTTTGTCTTCCTGTTTTGTTTCAAGAATGTCTTGCACATTGTCATCCTCTTTATCATCATATTCATCATCTTGTTTATTATCCTTATCTTCTTCATTATTTTATTCATCTTCCTCATCCTTTTTTATTCTGCCATCTTCTTGCTCCTCTCTCTACAAATGGTAGTTAGTATTTAGTTTGTCCAAAGACAAGTAACTAAATAAACATGAAATTATATTATACCTTTTCTTTGTCCTCTGTCCTTTTTCTCTTTTGTTCTTCTCACTCCTTATTTACTCCCTATTTCCTTTTTCTTTGCAGAAACAACAATGTAAAAAAGTTTCAGACAACAAAAACAATTATTAGTTCCTACTCACATTGAGTAGTATGTAGTCACCTATCTTGCTTTTTTCTATTGTTCTCCAACATCAAATTAGTATAGTGTTTCTTCCATGTTTTTAGATCTTGTAGGATTTTAATATTCCAGATGTTTTTATCCTTGATGTGGCTATACTTTATGTTCAAAAGTTTCAACTTCTAGTTCTTCAATCTACACGGTAGCATTTCATTATGAAGTTGCATCTGGTCTTCTAAAGTATACATAACAAAAATTTACATAAAAATTTAAATGTGAGTCTTGAGGAACAAAAATTCTTTACCTAGTATTTCTTGGAAAACGGCCCCTACTTCCTCTTCTTTCTATGTCCATTTTTAGATTTTAGCATTGTCAACTGAAAAAAACAATATTAGAAAGAAAAAAAATATACCAAAAACTTATGATTTCACAGTTATGAACTTTGATTCTATGCTAATTTAAAGTTGCCTTATCAAAAAATTACTTGTCACAAAATCTCTCTAAGGGGTATGCAAGGACATTCTCAAGTTTGTAGACATATGGCTTATCATCTCCATCCTTGAGATCTTGCCACTCGTCTGCATCGCTAAATGCATCGATGTCTTCCTTAGCCGTATATATCATTAAAAAGTTGCCAAAATAAGCAACTAGGTCTTAAACCAAAGACCCTTTCATTACTATGCATCTTTGAAAAGAGCAGCGATGGGGGTGACTAAGCTTCCTACTGAGAATCTTGATCGGTGGCTTTATGCATCTTTAAGTAGATGCCACAGATAAGTAGCTCAATAATCAACAAAAACTAAGAAAAAGACTAAAGACCAAAAACCATCCCTTTTCACCATTGTGTCTTAAAAAAAAAGTAGCATACTTATCTATACAACTAAGGATTGTAAGCTTCTGAATTTAAACTTCCTGGGAAGTCACCCAACTCAGTACTATTCAAACCCAAGAACGTTTATGTGAGACACAAATCCCTAAGCCCCAAAGTGGAGCCGAAAGGGTGCCACGTGGTAGTGGCCGAAGCAAAAGCCAAACAAGCATAACACGTTTGGACTAAAAGGCTCCAACTTGAAAGGTTGAGAGCGGGAGTGAAACTCCCAACGGAGTGCTCAAGGAACGAGCATGAAGCGAGCAATAAGCGAGGCTCCAAAAAGGGACCCAAAAGGATCAACACATGACACATGGAAGTGTCCGAGGTGGAGTCCGAGATGGACCCGAGTTAGAGTCCGAGGTGGAGTCCGAGATGGAGTTCGAGATGGACCTGAGTTGGAGTCCGAGGTGGAGTCTGAGATGGACCTGAGATGGAGTCTGAGATGGAGTCCGAGGTGGAGTCTGAGATGGAGTCCAAGATGGAGTCCGAGATGGAGTCCGAGGTGGAGTCCGAGATGGAGTCCAAAATGGAGTCCGAGATGGAGTCCGAGATGGACCCGAGATGGAGTTCGAGCTGGACCCGAGATGGAGTCCGAGGTCGAGACTGAGACCGGGACTGAGACCGGGACCGAGACCAAGACCGAGACCAAGACTGAGACCGGGAACGAGACCGAGATTGAGACCGAGATCGAGACCGAGACCATGACCAAGACCGAGACCGAGGCCGAGGCCGAGACCGAGCCCGAGCTCGAGTCCGAGTCCGAGTCCAAGTCCAAGTTCGAGTCCAAGTCCAAGTCCGAGTCCAAGTCCGAGTCTGAGTCCGAGTCTGAGTTCGAGTCTGAGAGGGTGAAAGCCCAAAGCATTCGTCACCCAGACCCTGGGGGGTTTGGTGAGCTCCAAAAGTATAGTAAGGGGGAGGACTACAGTGGAGCCAATTTAGCCAAGAAAGGCTAGTTTGGCCCAAAAAGGCCAGACCCAGTGTTGGGTGATGAACTGACCACTGGGAAGTCCAAGACTAGAGTGAATACGGACCGATAAGCGGGGTCTTGGTGAAGTGTTCAAGAGCCGACTCTAGTTCCCCCATGAGATCGACTAGCCGATGCACCCAGTCCAAGTGTGGGTGGCACTACCTACTTGGATACCTAGTGTGGCTCAACGGAACCTCGCTCTAAACCCATGGCTAGAGCACCTAAAGGCGGAAGGCAGGGAGAGTACCCATGAGGGCCGCGTAGGGCCACGGTATTCCGAAATGTTGTCCCAAAATCCCAGACTGTGGAAAGGAAGAGGAGTAGCCCTCTGGTGTGGTGACCAAGGACATAGTCACACAGTGAGGAAGTCCTAGAGGATAGTGAGACTTAGTGGTCGGGCTCGTAGGCCTTGATCCAGTGGTAGTGTTGGCGAACACGGCTAGGGGCAGAAAGGGACTTGGTGGGGACCGGAATGGAGATATTGGGGAAGGCTATTCCCCATATCTGTGGGCATCCTAAGGATGCTAAGGAGTGGATCTGAGATGATCACTCATGGACAAATGACTCAGTCTTTGAGAGATGGGACTGCAATGTAGGTGGGGTCAGACCACCGATGTAACCAAGGTGAATGGGCATGGCCTTAGCGTAACGGGTTGATATGTCGATGGTACCTTGGGGTGTCGGTCATGGGATCGGACATGTGGAGCACTTGGACCAAGTGCAAAGGTTGAGTGGCATCCAAAATAGGACTTATGGAGGTTGTGAGTGAGACTCCTCCAAGTGGTCAGAGGTATGGTTAAGTGACTAAAGTAAAATGGAAAAATTTAGTCCTTAAAAATTTAGTTTAACCAATTGGAAAAAGGGGTGCATTTTTGTTCATAGGCCCTTTTCCTTTATATTTGAACCTCTATAAATCTTCTCTTAAGTCATTCTCTTTAGTTGCTTACAAAGATTTTACCCATCTAGACTCCTAAAATGCATGTTAGATCTTGCAAGTAGCCAATCTCTAGCTCCTTTCCAATGCTGTTGCCCTTGCCTTTCAACAAGCTCTACAAAATGCCCTCACCCTAAACCAGACTTATCTCTTGCTACTAGATGACTAGAATAAGGCAATAATTAATGGTATTTGTTATGATTTTTGGCTATCAAAAATTTTCAAGTTTCTGAAGGTTATCCTTTTATAATGGATGAGCCTCACAGACTACTTTTTAAATATAGCAAACTTGGCTTCAGATATCTAAAGTAGTACGTGGTCTTTAGTTATATCAACAACTAAAATATCTTGCTACTTCAATAGATTTTTAAGTTTTTGAAGTTTTCCCAGTCTTGCAAACCTCCTAGTGCTAGCAAGAAACTCACCATCTCCCGAACTTCCTTGTGTAGTTGCTGACTGTTGTAGATGGTTATTCTTGTCATCGTTAGAATAACTTAGAATCTATTCAAAAACTCGTTTCAACTCTCGCATATACTTCTTGTTTTCATCTATGAAACCCATGGCATGCAACACGTTATTTGTAGTGTTAGTTATACCAAGTAGTGCTGGTGTTGATGAGAAGTCTTCAATAAGACTGAATGGCAAGCAATGCTTAACTGCCTCAAGGTATGGGAACATTTCAAAAGCATCTGTAAAGCCAAAAGCATCAACATATGTAAAACAAAGCCATTCTGAATACCTATAAAGTTTTTGTTTGCCCCTTTTCATAGTAACAGTTCAATAATAGCTTGACCACCTATTGCACAAGCCATGACCAAGGGTACTCAACCAATGTTACCTATGTTGTTAATATTTGATACTCTAGAAATAAGTTCTTTGACCTTTGCTTTCTAACACTTTGTGGTTACATCATATAGCATATTGATCCTTTCTTTTACTATTGTCAAGCAGTATTTTTGTCCATATTGATAAAAGGAATTTAAGAATAGAAGAAATAGCAAAAATAGTAATAACAAACCCAAAAGTTGCTTGAAGTGAATGCCAAGGAAAACTTGTAATCTGGGATCACAAAAGTAAGATCCAAAAATGATGGATAATGGTGAATGTAATAGTTAACCTCAATAGTGTGTTTGCCATCCTTGAAAGATATAAGAAAAAAGTACTATAGAAAGTTGAATTTCTTTTGATTCTTGATTGATTCAACATTAACAATAAGCACAACAAGCTTAGTTATTTTTGCAAAAAACATGTCAAGTAAAATAATGCAGAAACAAATGAGTGAAAAACCTTACCCTTACAAATATATAATAATTATTTATCCCTAAATAAATAAATGTATATTTAGAAACATAATGAAATGTAAACTAGGAATAGTGAGTATTAAATGTCATGTAGTGAGTGGATTGATGGGAAAAAAATTAATTTAAACTACTTAGATTGATTATGATAATGAATGGAGTGATATGATATAGAGAAAATTTAAAAACCATGGGATTAAAACTAAAAATGCATGAGCTCTTAGGAGTAGGCACCTTAAGATGAAAATTTAATATGTGATAAATACCCAAAGTTATTGCTAGTATGTTATGGGGGTAAAATTACTGACATATGGTGTCTAGAGAGATAAATTAAAAAATATTTTATTCTAAATGATAATTTTGATTTAGATCTACAAACCTAACTACTCTACTACCCCAAAACTCTCACGAATCAACTATAGATGAAAGAAAATTATTGCAAATACTGTAACAAAAGATAAATAATATTTTATTTTAATAAAATATCTATCTAGTAAAATGGGATGTATTAGATGTACAAAGCCATCCATTTAATGTTCTAGAAAAACAAAGAACTATAGCACAAAAAGAAATTTTAAGGTTACAACCCTAAATCCTAAATCTAAAACCCTAAACCATCTTTAAACAATTTATAAGTATATCACTAAAATCAATAAAAAACTTAATCTTACTACATCTGCTTTATATTTTCTACAAGCTATTTCTAAATCCTAAATTCTCTCGGGGTGGTCACTCTTATATAACCGTATATATCATCTGCATGGGGATGGTCCAAAGTTGAGTTGAGCTCACGAGTTGAGCTCAATTCAGCTCAAGTCAATGCTAGTCAACATAGTCAACCATAAGTCTTATAAGGAAATATTAAGTCAGAAAAATGTTATTCTTTGGTGAACTTGAAATTTATGAATTTAAGTATCAATGGTTTAGAGAGATTTCTATTTTTTGAATCTTTCTAATGCAGTTTATACAATTTCTAGAATTAGAAGTTCGTCTGAACCCATAGAAATTTTTGGGCTTTATTGGTCCCAAATAAAATGGGAATATTGAAGTTCGAATGAACCTAAAATTTCTATTGTACATTTCAACATTTTAACATTTCAACAATTGACCAGAAATATATAAATAATTCGAAACACTGATTCACTCGTTCATTCTTTAGGGTTTACAGAGATGGGAAGCAAGGAAGACAAAAAATCTGTAAGTAGTTCTAGCATACAGAAATGTGAGAATGTTAATTTTGTTTCACTACCACAATCTCTATATTACACGCCTGGTCTTTATTACCTATCCGGGAATGTGGAGACCACTGTCACTATTGATAAAAATGCTCCTGTTACTTCCGAAACAACAATCCAGAGCAAAAGAAAAGAAGAAATGGATAACACAGCGGAAAGCACTAATAAATCCACTCTATAAACCTTTTAATGGCTTTTGTAATCCACTAAAATATTATAAAAAAATATAAATTTTTAATATATATCTTATTCCTTTTGATATGTTTTGTCTTTGCAAAGATATATGATGTGGACAAATCAAAGAATTAAATCTATATATGATTTTGGGATTGAAAGGTAATCTTGCAAAAAGGCATACTTGCGTGCCTGTGTATATTTGCTATTATTATATATGGCAGGCCAACTATATAAAATAAGGCTACATATTAATTATATGCTAGTTTTTAGCTTCTGAAACCCTATAGCCACTTGTCTCTCATAGTAGGTTGTAATTACTAAGACTCACAATGTTTAATGTAATGTATGTGAATATGAGATTTGGATATACTATCACTATGGATCCTTGGAATTTTGGGAGATAGAGATAAAATAACCATTAAAGACATGTTTGAGAGATGTTAATGTCTTTATTGACTATTGACTAAAAACCTTTATTGAGCTAAAGGGAATTAACACTTTTATTTCCACACTGAATCTACCAATCCTTCATTATATAGATCAATTATCACACGTGAGGCAACTAGTCATTCACCTGTACTGCAATCCCATGATGGATACTTTCGTTTGTCACAGATGTCAATTGGGGTAGCACATGAGTTATTGCATTGAGGAGTCCAAAGCTGAGTCTAAGGTCAAATTTGAGACTGAGGAACTTTATTAAGATTTTGGGAGTTAAAGGGAAAAAGAAGAGCAAGTCATATATGAAGTTCTTGAAGATAGTTCTTTTTAGGATCCAAGGCTTCTGAATCATTGCTACCATGAGCCACTTAGTTGTAATGATGGAAGAATCAATTCTTACCATCATCAAGTCCTAAAATAAAGGATATGAATATGGCATTGGTTGGCCACATTGCTCACAACCATGGCACTCAAACACTACTTAGGGTGGCTATGATAGTGCTACTTGGCCAAACTTTGTTTGGGGTGGCCATGGTGGTATTGCTTGGGCATAGATTGCGCAGCTATGGATGCAAGGTTCACTGGGGTATGTATGTGTATATGTGGCTTTCTGGTGTGAGGGAGTTTCTTGCTTGGTTTTTTTTCCAGAGTATCTAAAGCAGCCTAGAGCTGGTAGTGCTTGGGCAGCCATTTTGTTGAGGATTTGGCCATGGCAGACAGTCCTCCCAAATTACTTGTCTATGCCTCACATCCATGAAGAACAAGGACAAGCATAAGGAGATTGCCTCCAATGCTTCAAGAGCGATGTCAATATTTTCTTCAAGATCTTGCTCCAGATATGGCAGGGGAGCTTAATGTAGATACATATTATCTTCAGTGTCCTATATGCAACTTTTATTTAAACAAGACAGATGGTTGCATGGGTTTGGTAAATTTTATTGAGCATTGTCGCAAATGCCCAAGAGTGGGTTTGGAAGGTGTGCACGCATGGATGTATAAGAAAATCAAGAAAGAATTAAAGACACACAGCTATTATGATTTCATGGTGGAGAACAATATTCCATTGGTGCATCAGTAAATGCTAAATATGGGATATTTAGGCCACCCTTTAATGTAATGTGAAAGTCATGCATAGTTGTTTCAAAACATTAATTCTTTATGAGTAAAGTGGAGAATCTTATATTTTCGAGAATGATATTATTCTAGCATGTATAAAGATATTATTATATATACAAGTGGTTCTGACACTGTTATAATTCTGAAGTCCCATTTTTGAGACTGACAATTTAAACTTTCAAAAACCCCTAGATCTTTTCTTAGTATATGTACCAACAAGGGATGCTTTCAACATTGAAATTTCAATTTGTTTAGAGTGTAGGAATGGCTAAGGAAAATGCTATTGCTACTCGCACTTGGCCCCCATGCATTTCATATGAGTCTCCACCTCCATCTCCAACTTCTACTAACATTCCACCCTTCCCTCCATACATCAATCGTTGTGAGGCTTTTTTTTTTGTAGCCCCAAGTGTGACTGAACAAGAGATCCCTCTTCCAGATAATGTTCTAGATGTTGCTACTAAAGATGGATTGCCTCATGTGCTTCAAGAGCGATGCCAGATGTTTCTTCAAGATCTTGCTCCCGATATGGTTGAAACTTTTGAAAGAATGAACACATATTATCTCTAGTGTTCCATCTGGTACTTTTATTTAGATAAAACGGAAGGCTATATGGGTCTAGAAACTTTTCTAGAACACTGTCACAATTGCCCAAGAACTGGTGTGGAAGGTGTGCATAAATGGATGTATAAGAAAATCAAGAAAGAGTTAAGAACACACAATCATTATCATTTCATGGTGAGGAATAATATTCCGTTAGTAAATCCTACATCCACAAGTGCTGAATATGGTATTTTTAGGCCATCTTACTAAAAATTCCAGCCACTAATAATTCTTACACTATGATATTATTCATCCCCCCCCCCTCTCGCCTTTTTTTTATTAACAAAATTGTATTACCTATAGATAATAAACTGATAATACTAGTAATTATGAAATTTGACAGACTGACACTGTAACTTTGTCATCTCTGACACTGACACTGTCTCTGTCATTGACACTATCACTGTCGCTATCTACTGCACTGACACTGTCAGTGTCACAATCATTATCACATTGACATGTGACACATCTTTCTCATTGCAAGTGGATGCATTCAGTTGTCTTTTAATGTATCATTAATAAATAGATTTTGCATACCACTCCTCAATTTACATATTGCATATGATGTGCCATGCATACCTAGGAAGACTTCTAGAAAACTAAATATATATTATTTATAAGTTTTTAAAACATCATAAATTACCTTCTAGAAGCAACTGATAGAGAAGGACGAAAACCTCAAAGACGGCGTTTGAAGAACTTATATTCTTCAATCGCAAACACCGATCTACCAGAGTCACGTGCTGCTTCGACCATCAAACCACTACCTGCTGTGCAATCGATGACAACACCCCTAGTTGGGCAATAAAGCTCAAGTAGGACATGCATCGCCAATGGAGATCGGAACCGATACCCAGACAATGTGTTGCGGATGTCGTCGTCTATGAGATTTGGTATGATGTCAGTAAAGCTATCATACCCTGGCAAAACCCTTGCAGCACGCTCGCTATCACAAAAACTGTCATTTTCTTTTCTACAGAACACATGGTAGGTCCACATCATAACCTGAATAATAAAACTTTAGAGACAACCAAAACAGAAAATGATTTCTTACCTTCTCTGGCATGCCTAGGACACCTTTGGTCTCGACCCCAACTCTATCCATGATGCATCCGGAAGAGAACCTCTTGAAGTTGACTAGAGTTGCATACCTCATAAGGCAGGACATCCAATGGGGGTCATTCGGGAGAACGAAGGCAACTTGACCGGTTGTGTGAAGGAGAATTGCTGCCAAAAGGAATGCATCTTTCAAGTGGTCTTTAGTCAGGTTGTTCCAGCTTGGGACATCACCATTAGTGTCTGGAAGACCATCTGGCATATCAAAGAGCATGAAGTTTGTGCTCTTGAGCGGTCGCCTATGGATCTTCTGACAAAAGCGCTCCCACTTTTGCCGGATAGCCATATTCTCAGCATCCTCCTCAAAAGATGCCATCAATGAACTATAAGAGCCAATAAAAATCCCAACTTCACCACGGAATGCCACTGGAGATATAGGGCGAATCTAGGGGGAGAAGACAAAGATAAGATGTGAACTTAAGAAAAATTTACATACCGTCATGTGGCGTGTGGTAGATGTAAGTTCCTCCAAGTCCTCTTCTCGAGCATCAAGATGAGCTGGAATGAAGTTACTCCCGACAGTTTTTGTTGCAACCATTTTGAGGAATTAAGAAAAGGAGAGAATTAAAAGAAATATACCTCGAGAAGTTCCTCGGTTACGGGGACGTCTTGGACGATCATCATCACTGTTGACTAATTCCTCCAAATGTGGATTTGCACGCTTTTGTCGAGGTAGAACTTCTTGGACGTTTTGGTTCTCTTGCTCGACTTCGTCTCGAAGAATCTTGTTCTCACCGCCATCTTCACTCTGCTCGCCATTGGCACCAACAGGGTTGACATTCTCATGGCCATCATCTTCGTCATCATTGTTGCCTCTTGCAGCCTCATAGTGGGTTGGTTCATAATCTGGCATCTCCAATTCCCAAGGACAAGTGCGCTTTATTGCTGCTGGAAACTTCATTGTTGTCGGGTACATGCCTCCATCTTTCACACCATGCCTCAGGAGGTGTGTGCATACCGGTGTTTCAAGAGGAATGCCTCTATATTGGAGATACCTATAATAGAATATAAACAATTGAGTATAGTTGAGAAATTGTATATTACCTGAAAGCCGCTCGACGCATGAAGTAAGGTTGGCCAAGTTGTTTATCAAATGGAGTCGTGCTTGTGGCCTTCTTTGGCAGCCAGTCCTCTCCAAGTTTTGTAAGCTCAATGGTGACAAAGTCCTTAAATGGAAGTTGCTCAAGATCATCCCCTATGAAAGGTGCTAGAAACATCTCCCCTTCATATATAGTTTCTGAAATGTAGACGGTCCTCCTCATCACAGTCTCCATCATACTGTCCAAACCTTTTTCTCCTTCCCTAAGTCTGCTATTGAGGTCGTTCAGAATGTGTATCTATTCCTCATATGTAAGCTTTGACTTTGAGATGTTGTAAATAATCTCATCTGGAGTCTTGCCCACTAAAAAATAACTTTTGTGAAAACCTTCATGTAAACACAAGCAATACTTACTTTCATGACAAGCAATCTCTGTTATAATATCGAACCACTCCTTTGGGCGTCGAGGGTCAGCCACACTAAATAATGTTTTTACCTTTGTCTTCTTTGTGTTGTTGATTTTCTTGTCAATTGCAGCTAAATGCTCTGAGAGTTCTTAATCATTTTCAGCTCGATGCGACTGTGCATATGCATCTTGCTTAACCTTCACCAATGGCTGAAGACAACACAAACATTCTATGATAAGAAGTATACTTGAAAGAACATACCTTACTCCACACAGCTGTCATAAAAGCCATTGGATTCTTGTACCATCTATTGGCATCCTGACGACCTCGTTGATGCTGAATAAGTGATGTTAAATCATCACCATAGTGGCTGCGGACTACATCCTCGTCGAGATTGGCAAGAAACCGGATCTACTCGATATCATGTACTAGGCTTTGTTTCTGCACTGCAAACTGTCCCAGCCTGCAAAACACAAATTGTTAAAAGTGATTGAAGAGGGAGAGGTACTTACGCATTAATTTTGTGGCAAGCTATCACAAGCCTTGCCACATCTAGAGATCCTCTCGCGTGTACATGTCCAACCGGAACATTGATGTGATAGACAGGATCGTCTCGGAAGCATTCTCGGATGCACTTCATCCACGCGCACCAGCGATGATTCCTGTCGATAATGTAGAACATTTTCCCCACAAATTGTTGAGTCTCAGGATGGCTCATAAGCTTGATGTCAAATTCGCGGGACTTCATTTTCCAAATGTCATCCCAATCCCTCTCGATTTCCAGTGACACCGAGAGGGTATTTGTCGTTCCTGGCTTGAAGACCGAAACAAGGAACATACTTATGTTTGTCCCAAGGCCATTCTGTTTGTACAGACTATAGATGTCCATGTTGACGAAGTGCGGTGAAGCAGACCGAACGATGCTTGTCTGAGTGAATCGACATAGTGGGATTTCTCGGATCATATGCCCCGGGCCTTCCCACTTAAGAGACTCCAGAGTCGTGTGAATGGCCTTCTCTTTAGTTCTCAAAACTGTCTCTTGGAAGCGCTTGTCGACAATGTGTTCAGGTAGCTCCACTTCTCTTTCAGCTTCAGCTACACCTCTAGTAGCACCATTATCAGATCTAGCCCCTGACTCTGGCCCAACACCGGCATCAAGCGCACTTGGGCACTGCTCCGTTTCTGCCATATTTTGTGAATATGTTAAGAGTAGTGGCATTTGTGGTTGTGGCAGCAATGGTAGTGATGACAATGGTTGCGCTGGTGGTGGTGATGATGGTGGTGGTGGTGGTGGTAATGGTGGTGATGACGGTGGTGGTGGTAATGGTGGTGATGACGGTGGTGGTAATGGTGGTGATGAAGGTAAAGGTGGCGGTGGTGGTAATGGTGGTGAAGGTGGTGGCGGTGGTAATGGTGGTGGTGGCATTGATGGCGATGGTGGGGGTGCATGTGGACTGGAGCTATCTGGTTGGGAAGATGGTAGAGTTGTCACTGTGGAAATCTCTATCTGAAGGTCAACTTGATTGTCGTCCTGGATCTCATCTTCCTCATGTCTTCTCTTTGATCCAACATCCCTTTCCTTTTGTAGTTGCTTTCGTTTCTGAAAAAAAAAAAAAACTCATTATAAATTATAAATGCATAAGAAGAGGGGAACAGGGCGTGGGCTCAGTGCAAGCGCCGGTTCGCCGGCGAACCGGGACACCCCCAAGCACCTTGGCCGGCCCACGCCAAGGCCAACCACCCACGCACCGGCCTTGGCACTCGCGGGCAGTTGGCCTTGGCGCTTGGACTTGGCTGGCTTGCACCAAATGCCCAGCGTGGGCATTTGGCACAAGCACTTGGCGCTTTTGCCAGCCAAGCGCCTTGGCCGGCCTGCGCAGACTTGGCACGGGCAGTTTGCTCTGGCACTGGTTTGCCGGCATACCGGCCTGCCATGGCCGGCCCAGGCGGAGTGCCCAACCAAATGCCCGGCCTCAGCAGCGGTGCTGGGCAGCGGTGGCCCTAGGCAGCGCGGTGCTGGCATGGCGTGGCGTGGCGTGGCGTGGCGTGGGCGATGCTGGGCAGCAGCGGAACGGCAGCAGCGGCATGGCAGCGGTGGTGCTGGGCAGCGGCGGACCTAGGCAGCGCTGCGCTGGGCGTGGCATGGCAGTGGGCGGCGCTTGGCAGCCCTGGGCAGTGGCGGTGCTGAGAGTGGCGTGGTGTGGGCGCGGTAGTGCTGGGTGTGGCGGCGCTGGGCATGGCGTGGGCGCGGGGGCGCTGGGCGTGGTGGCGCTGTGCGGGGAGGAGAGGGAGTGGAGGAAAGGGAGTGGAGGAGGAGAAAAAACTTACTCTTGGCGGCATTCTGTTCCTGCAGTCACTCCCAATCTCCCACTCTACTTTCTATAAAACCCTAACGCCGGCAGCTGCCCTAACCCTAACCTAACTTTCATCACAGCCGTTCATCATGGATGCAGTAAATCTTCACTGTAAAATAAATAATAAATCTAGCATTGTACAATTTCTATTCTGCCCTAGATTTGATCACGTGACAAAGTCCTTTTGAATTGTAATTTAGGAGGTGTGCTCTAATATGACTATGTCATAATGTGAAATAATGTCACAGACACATATGTTGAATTGATCACAGTACGAAATTGTTAGAAAATATAAGATTATTAAATCATAAGGTGTTATTTCCAAAGCAATGTATATAGATAATTTACTATAGGTGATAGATGGTAGTACACAGATGGAATATTTAAATGAGTTCAGAAGTGTAGCGCATGTGATCATGGGATGAGATTTGAATATACTGTCACCGTGGATCCTTGAAACCTTGGGGGATAAATGGGGATAAAATAGCCACTAAGGGCTCTCTCATCAAGCAATTGCCCCTTTTCCAGTTGGCTTAAGGGGAGAGAGATAATGTAGCACATGTGATCATGGGATGAGATTTGGATATACTGTCACCGTGGATCCTTGGAACCTTGGGGGATAAATGGGGATAAAATAGCCACTAAGGGCTCTCTCATCAAGCAATTGCCCCTTTTCCAGTTGGCTTAAGGGGAGAGAGATAAGGTGCGCTACAGTTGGTATCGGAGCAAATGGCACGGGTTTGATTCCCATTAATTAGTGGCTACTTAAAAGTATAATATACCTATTCCTACCCCTAAATTTGAAATCGTATGTATTGGGCAGTTTTGTGTACGTCCTTTCCAGTTTTCCCGCCTCTCTATCAATGTTCGTTCCTTTCTGCATAGGCCTGTTAGCGAGCTCCCATCTATATACAATGGCAATATCTTCTTTGAACTACCACCTCTTGTCAGCTCAAAACAAAAGGGGATGGAGACAAAGCAAGATGCCCACAACTGGTGCAAGATCAAGACCACACATTTCCAGCATTTCGAAAACATAGTGTCCATAGTTCATTGTGGTGGGTATTTGGATTGTGTGAATAAAGCATGCAATCAAGAGCACGGTAAAAACTCCATATTTTTTGAAGGATCTGCAACCAATCCTCCCCTCTATGACACTATTGGTGTTGGATTCAAGTGTCGGTTTTGCAAGAATGCTCCATTGTGTTGTGCCATCTGCGGGGCCAAGATGTACTATTTTCTTCCACGGGATGGAGAGGTTGGTAGAGCTGCAGTACTTATTGGCACACACACACATCCAATGCAGGAAGGGATACAAGGGAGTTCAGTCAACTATTTCAAAGATGCAGTGTAGATAGAGACTAAGAAACTCATCTGCAACTCCGAAGCATGTTCAAAAGACAGTGCTCAAGGATTTTATCTTAAATACTTTATTTGATCCGGACTACAAGAATACTCAACTGGATGAGGCTAACTTGCGGGAGTTATTACGACATGTGCAACTTACAACTAGCCTCAAGAGGTATGAAAATATTATTACATACTTTTCAATAATATCTCTCTTACATTTTGTTTTATTTAGGATAAAGTCTTGGATGTGTGAATCTCGAGAGGGGAAACTCCAATAAAAAATCGACTCAATCCTTGAACTAAAATGGACTTGTCCCTATGAATTTATCTATGGGAGTTTATTTCCAGATCAAGTCGTTAATGAGTAAGAGCGCCCCTTCGTTTTCAAAATGTCTACCATGGGCCCTGCCTCTGGTGTGGATCTTGTTTCCCGAATGGATATGTCTGGGTTGAGTGACCTTGCTAATTCATGGGTACATTTTGACCATATGGAGCAGGTGGCGGGTTGGACAACCATGGGAGCTCATGTGTATGATCCGAGGTAGTTTTTTTTCTCATTATCTTAAAATGGTTTTAAACATTGCACTTTTCACAGGCTACGTTGTAACTTGACAATTGCAAAGGCAGAGTTTTACACGACCAGATGGCTCAAGAAATATTTTGGAAGTCCCTCTCTGACATTGTATTGAAGCGGACTGGTAAGCCTGCCAACTTTCACAGTTTCATGGCAGATGGGGCTGGGGCTAATTGGAATGGTGTCTGGGCAGTCTTTGGGAATGGTCTACCCCTAGAAGGTCGTGAGAGGACTTGTGAGTTCCATTGGGCTCAGAGCCTAAACCAACACTGCCACCTTATCAAGCCAGATTTCCAATTTGCATTTAAGGAGTTGTGCAAACAATGGCAGGCTGCACCGTCTGAAGAAGAGCATGAGGCAAAAGCAAACAAGATCCGAATGTGGTGGCGTGAAGATTGCCATACTGACGTAAGTTGTCTACCACAACTTGAGTCGTGGTTGGGGTGGTGGGAAGTTAGAATGTTCCAATGGGGACATCACTCTTTTCAGGTTGGTTTTTCTTGTTTTCCTCTCTTTTTATTGCTTTTTAATATCATCTTTTTATAAGGATCAACCACTTGAGGATCTTGCATACACCCCAATTGTGAATCTCTCAGAGAGTAAACATTGGAGTTGGCGTTCCTCTGAGGCAGGGAAAGGGAAGATGAGTCTATATGAAGCATGTCTATTAGATTTGATATGCGCTGTAGAGCAGTCTTCAAAAGCCTTGGCATTTGAGGAAAGAAGATACATGGGAACAGGACCTTCGGTTGAGATGTTATACGATCTGATGAAGAAGAAAGTGACTCCACCAGCACGAACAATGGCAACTATAGTGGAGGAAGTGGTCTGCGGCACATCTATGGAGTACACTCCTCGGGCTTCTATTGGTGATATGAAGACCGTCCGCTCAAAGTGTCGATTTTCCTTTGCTGGTGAAGATGGTGGCACGGATCTTGGAGCAAAAAGCTCTCACAAGCCTGATGTTGAGTATCATTCTTCTCCAAGACATCGCCCCAGAGCCAAACCACCTCAAGTGGCTGATGAAGAAAGTGCATCACAGCAGGTTGAAATTGCTTATCGTAGTGTGGAGCCGAAGCAATGGGCAATCCGTCAAGTGCCAGCGAAATCAAATGTAAGGTGTGTGGGGATGCTTCCAAGGGGCAAGTGTTAGGCTTGGATCCGTGGTGATAAGTCTGCTTCTGTTCCAAGCCCATGTTTCCATGGGGAACGAAAGCAAACAGGATTTTCAAGATGGTGTTGGTTATATTGCTGCAACTCTGATGTCAACCATACAAAGCGGCTTGAAGACACTATAGTGACTAAACCTGATGCAGTACCTAAAGAATGGCCGGTTGCTAATGGGGTTGCGCTCACCTCAGATGAGATTAAAAACCTTGAGAAATCTGGTTTCAATCTTGAGAGGAGAGTTGGAGATATGAGTGACAGAACCAGGACTATTCCTACAGAGATGCACAGGAGGCCAGCACGAAAAGGTAACGTAGTTAAATTTATTGGTACCGTCTCCAAGGAGAAGCAAGGTAAAATAAACTTGGCTCAAACACTTGAGTTTGAGATTCTCTCCACGAAGTACATAACTGCGCTCGCAAAGGAGTACACAGTCAAAACAGAAGGTAGAGAGTACACAATTGCCATTCAAGACTTTCCTTTTTGCACATGTCCAGACTTTATGAAGTGCAAGGAACATGGGAAGGCATATGCTCCTTGCAAGCATATATACTACATCTTCATCAACATCTTTCACCAGGATCCTAAAGTGGATATTCATATATACCAAGCAAACTTTACTATTGCCGAGTTGCAGAAAACTTTTGGAGCTAATTAGATTTTCCAGCACTATCGATGTTTATTCTCTATCAATAATATAAACTAATTATACCTTATATAATTAATAAAAATATTTTATTATTTCACTTTTCATTTCATATACTTGTGAGGTTCTTTTTGCAATACTGCCCATAGTATTTATGAGTCTCCATTTTTGTCTTTACCTTCTCAAAAAATATTTCGTGATAGTCTTTCGGGTGTATGATGTTACAATGTATTGTGAGAGCATATGTACCATCACAGTTGTTTTTTTTTCCTTTCAAATAGTTATATGGCCTTATATAGAATCTTAATTCAAATTTAATAATTTTAAAATTCTGACGAACTTGACATTTACTAGCTTGAAAGCACTGAGTACAAATTTAAAGAAGTGAGAAGAATACTCTTTTTGCAAACATTTTATTTTATATTCTAACAAACGTCTCTATTATTGCATGTAGTAAATATTTAAATTATTAGAACAAGAAGTGTCCTTTAGAACATTTTTATCTATATTATATATAGAGAGTTATGAAATTATTAAGTTCACCATAACTTTAAAATTTTAAAGTTTATAATGTTTGTACTAAATTACAATTGAAAATTGAGCTCAACTCGTGAGCTCAAGTATGGTCCACGCTCATCTACATGTACGGATTGGGGTTATTTTGGGTGCAAACTATATATATACATACAGGCCTCAAAGTTGAGTTTAATTTAAAAAATTTCATACGTACAGGTAGGGGAGGAGGTGGAGCTCCTCTAGGGCTCTCTATAGTAGTAGGCTGTAGAGGGTAATAGATCTCAAGCATAGTAGGTATGGAGCATGATGTTATTGTGTATGTAGAGAATGGGGATCAAAAGAAGCCTGTGGATTTCATCAGGGTTCAGAGGAAATATATATATATATGCTTTATGCAAAAATAACAAAATATTCCACATATATATAAGAATTGGGGGTTTATTTAAGATTTGAAAAAATGCGTATATGTAAGGTTATGGGGCAAATTATAAACAACAAAAAAAGTATCCTAGGCTCTTTATTCTAAAACGCAGATGATATATAATGCTTGTAAAGAGTGACCACCCCGAGTAAATTCTAAACTTTTATTTTATTGGGGAAACTAATTATCTCATAACCTTAATTTGCTACAATCTTGCAGGAATAATTTATCTAAACTCTAGGGTTTAGGGTCACCCAAGGGTTTAGGGAGGCCTAAATTCTAGGGTTTCTAATATAAGCTCTAGTATTTATCAAGACCATTCATATGATAAAAATATATCCCCAAAAAAATATATATAATGAGAAACATAATTAAATATGAATTAGCGACTATAGTGAGTGCTAAATAATGGTATAGTGAGGGCATGGGTGGCTAAAATGTTATTTAAAATGACTCAGACTAATTATAATAATAGATGGAGTGATGTGATGTAAAGAAATCATAGAAACAAGGATTAGAACTAGGAAATGCATGAGGTTTTAAAAGAGAGGAGTTAACACCATCAAAATGAAAATCAAAGCTTACACATAAAGAAAGTGAAAAGAGAAATTTTTTAACCATATGTAATGATAATAATGAAAAATATATTTATAAGGATTTGGTAGTTGAGTGAAGTAACTTTGCTGCAGCCACTAGAAATCACAATATAATGATAAACTGATGACTCTAATAAGTTGGTGATAGTGCTCAAAATTAAAGAGGAATGTTTGGTGGCCATAGTTAGATCTTTATAAATTCTTTTGACAAGTTTAGCAGCCACTACTTGTTCATGGAAACATGTGTGGAAGTTGTGATTATAAAAAAAAATAAAGAACTTCTAGCCTAATTAATAGAAATATTATCACAAGAGAGAAATGTAAAACACCTCTCAAAAAATATCACCAAATCTCTTAATAAATAATATAGAATTGAATGAAATAAAATGTAAAAGAAACTTGAATAGCTCTACAACACTTTTATCAAAAGAAATTTCAAGAAAAACTCAAAGAAAGTCACTCATAGTTCACAAAGTGTGACAACAATATGTATGGAGTGAGACTATGGAGTATGGAGTGACTATGAATAGACATGATGCATTAGAAAGATTTTAATAATTTCTCCATTCTAAAGATTCATTCTTACTTCTTATAACCAAATATGTGTAAGAACACTCATAAATTTCTCTCAAAATAAGCACAAGAAGAAAATTGTTGAAAATTGCTCAATCCCTAACTGAATCATACATGTAAGGAATAAAAAGGAAGCTTATGAATAGAGTGTAAGAAAAATCAAAATGATAGAGTAGTTAATGTGTAACAAATACCAAAAGTTATTGTTACTGTATTGTGAGGGTAAATTTACTTGCATGGTGTCTAGTGAGAAAAATTAAGAAAAGTTTTTATCTTAGATGATAGTTCTTATTTACATCTACAAACCTAACAACTCCACTGCCCCAAAACTCTCATGAATTAATTATGGATGAAAGAAAATCATTGCAAAAGATAAATCATGCTTTATTTCATTAAAGTACCTATTCAGTAAAATAGGACACAATATAATGTGAGCCTATATGTTATTTTTAGTAGTTAATTAGTATTTACTTCAGTTTATTTATTAATTAACACGTAAAACAGAGCTAAATGAAGTCTGGCACTATTTCAATATACTAATGGCTTAATGCGAGGATATGGGTATTCCACTAGCTAACATGGTATGGAATTTAGGCTTAGAACTAAGCCAAATACAAAATAAAGATAGGCATGCAAGTGGGAGCTAGACTATGCTCTATAAAGCAACACAAAAAGTATATAAGATAATCCCAAAAGAAATAAAGTCAGAATAAAATATAAAAGGTGTAAATTATTATGTGAAGTGTAAAAGGGCTAAATATTTTTAGTGGTATATCTATTTTTATTATAATATTTTTACTATTTAAATTATATAAAATGATTTATAATAATATTTTGGAAGAACAACACTATCCTACCATATATACTTAGAAGCTGCCTCTCTAAAACCCATACATATAAAGTTGCATTGCATAGGGAAGAAGACTACTTGGCATGCATACCCTAGATATATATAATTTGGCCTCTAGCTTACAGCAGTTAATTAATAGTAATCCATTAGACTTAGCTCAAAGGAGGCTCTTTTAATGAGTTGAGATTTCACCCATTTCTTCATTTATGAATCTTTCATACATCAATGATTGAGCAAGTGTAGAAGTAATAGCAACAATAGTAACAATAACATTAATATCTGAGTGTGTGGGACATGGGAATAGGTATATTAATTATGGTATCAAGAACAGATGGACTAGATTTAATCTCAATAAAACTGTTTATTTACTATACACACATATATACACTCTGTGTGTGTGTGTGTGTGTGTGTATGTATGTATTTATAGATTTATACCATCCACCTCTTAAGAAGATAATAAAAATACCACCAATTTATATAATATAGTTCTTCACAACCATGATAGGCATAGAACCTAAATACATGGCATAAAAATCAGCCAACTATAAACTCCTAATGGATTAGCCATAATCTTATTTATAGTTGTTATAGCTTAGATTCTTACAATTATAAAGAATTTAAAATAAATTATAATAAATTATTTCTATTTTTAAAAAATTATTAGATTGGGAGAGCAATACTATACTACCATATATACTTAGAAGCAGCCCCTCTAAAACCATACTTGTAAAGTTGCATTGCATAGAGAAGAAGTCTATTTGGTATTTATAGGCTAGATATATGTAATTAGCTTGAGATATAATGTTGCAAATGTGACTTCAGGTATCGAAAGATATTTGTCGGCTAGTCCTGATAGACACTCTTTCCTTACTGCCATAACGGCAGGAGGTTAGTACAGTTGGATCCCTTTGGTAGCCCCTCTTGCACTAGTGGAGTTAACTGGGCATTTCGAGTGCACTTAGACCAAACGAGCATAAGGACAGAATTCTTACATGCTATTAGTTAAGCATATTTAGCCCAGTAAGGAGTTCCCGTCTCGTTTTGTTTTGCACTTGCTAGTGACAAGAACCCTCACGTATTGAGACTAGTCCCTCAATATCGCTACTGTAAGCGATTAAATTTTCCTTTTTACTTTAGTCACTTAACTACACCTCCGACCACTTGGAGGAGTCTCACTCACAACCTCCATAAGTCCTATTCTGGACTTAGGGGCTTGCTAGCCTTAAGAATGGCATCTATGCCACTCAACCATTGCACTTGGTCCAAGTGCTCCACGTGTCTGATCCCATGACCGACTCCCCAAGGTACCATAGATATATCAGCCTGTTACGCTAAGGCCATGCCCCTTCACTTTGGTCACACCAGTGGTCTAACACCACCTGCATCACAGTCCCGTCTCTCAAGGACCAAGCCATCCATCCATGAGTGGTCATCCTAGATCCACTCCTTAGCATCCTTAGGATGCCCATAGACATAAGGATTAACCTTCCCCAATGCCCCTTTTCCAGTCCCCACCAAGTCCCTTTTTGTCCATGGCTGTGTTTGCCAACACTGCCACTGGATCAAGGCCCATAGGCCCGACCACTAAGTCCCGCTGTCCTCTAGGACTTCCTCACTATGATTGTCTACAGTCCTCCCTTACTATACTTTTGGAGCTCACCAAACCCCCCAGAGTATGGGAGATGAACGCTTTGGGCTTTCACCCTCTCATACTTGAACTCAAACTTGGACTCGGACTCAGACTCAGACTTGGACTCAGACTCGGACTTGGGCTTGGGCTCGGTCTCGGCCTCAGCCTTGGTCTCAGTCTTAGTCTTGGTCTCGGTCCTGGTCTCGGTCCCGGTCTCGGTCCCGGTCTCGGTCCCGGTCTCAGTCTCGGTCTCGGTCTCGGTCTCAATCTCGACTTTGGACTCCATCTTGGGTCCATCTCGGACTCCACCTCAGACTCCATCTCAAGTCCATCTCAGACTCCATCTTGGACTCCATCTCAGGTCCATCTCGGGTCCATCTCGGACTCCATCTCGGGTCCGTCTCGGACTCAATCTCAGGTCCATCTTGGGTCCATCTCGGGTCCACCTCAGACTCCATCTCAGACTCCATCTCGGACTCCATTTTGGACTCCATCTCGGGTCCGTCTCGGACTCAATCTTGGGTCCATCTCGGGTCCATCTCGGACTCCATCTCAGACTCCACCTCGGACTCTATCTCGGACTCTTTCTCGGACACTTCCACATGTCATGGTTTGGTCCTCTTGTGTCCCTTTTTCTAGAGACTCACTCATGGCTCGCCTCGTGCTTGTTCCTCGAGCACTTCTTTAGGAGTTCCACTCCCACTCTCGACCTTTTCAAGTCAGAGTTTTTAGTCCAAACGTGTTATGCTTGTTTGGCTTTCGCTTCAGCCACTACTATATGGCACCCTTTCGGCTCCACTTTGGGGCTTAGGGATTTTGTGTCTCACAACTTCACCACCTATAGACGAAGTTCGATGTCCTCATCGAACGATAAACTATTTTATAAAGTTATACTAACATGTATTACCCTTTCCATTCTTGGCACTTTACCAATATTCGTCAATGGTTTGATACCAAAGGCTCCCCATGCCTTGCCCATCCTCTAAGGAGGATAGTCTCTCCAACTTAGAGACTGATTGGACCACTTGTGGTGGTTCTCTCCTTTTATTGGTTTAGTTATCGTTAAACCTGTTAGAAACACCATCTCTATCTCAATCTCACTACTCCTTTTCGAATAGTCTTAGTTTCCATTGATATAACCTTTACACTTTGGAACTTTTACTTTTGACATCTTGAAGTTAATTTCCTAGGTGTCTTTGACACCTTGCATTGCATATATTGTGCAACTCTACTTCCCCACCCTAGAAAGTTCTCTACTTGAGGGCACCATCATCCTTTCTTCTATTTCATGCCTTAATGGGCACTAAGTTCCAGTTATCATAATTTGTACTAGGGTTGTCCATGGCCTTATCATTTGGTTACTTTACCGCTCTCTCCCTTAGAGCTTCCGCTTTCGCCAATCGGAGCAATTGGGAATCCATCTTTGGAAACACCTTGCCCTTCCCACAATTCGTTAGCCCTCAACACATTAGTGTTCTTAGCCTAACTTGCCTTTTGGATTCTTTCCCATGGTTTCTATATCTCTTTTCTTAGCCATTAGTCTTTTGCTCCTATCCTTTGATAGTTGCACCCAACAACCTAGGATTGCTACCTCCATTCTCGAGGTATCCTTTCGTTTTTATAGCAAAGACTTTGCTTGCCAAGTCCAAAAAGTGTTTACCCCTAGTATGTCTCTTTATCATTTTCTGCTATGGCTTCATTCATAACCTAATTTAGTGACCCTCCCATGGGTCTTTTATAGAGACTATTTTCCTTAGACCATTGTATGGACATAGCTTATTTCCCTTAGATGCTCTTCCCACTTGGTCATTTTGACCAAACCACACCATCATAAATAATTCAAATCAACACTTTGAATTAGGAACTTCATTCCTTAGCCAACCAAGGACCTTATTCTTATTTAGCCATAAGATCACCTAGTGACCTCACCTTAGCACTTTAATAGAGTTGCCAAGATGTACTTGCTCTTCTAGACCTTTAAGTTGTTCACTATGACCCCGGGGGCATCCCCCACACTTGGCAATGCACCAACTTATACTTAAAGCACCCTACAAATCACAGCTTAAGAACTTAGTTCCTCTGCATTACCAAGTCCTCTCACTTAACAAGTCTGTGAACATGCATGGACTCGTCCATGCTTGGCCCTATGGGCCACCCTTTTTTAAGTTAACACTTTCAACTAGGGTATTTGTTCCCCCAACTTGCCAATCTCACTTAGCAAGTCATTTGGCCACCGTAACATAGTTCATGCATAAGCGTGAAGTCTTCAACCATTAACTTTCGTTCAAAGCCTTCTTTTTGATCACTTGGGAACTACTTCCCTAACTTTGATAGCCTCACCTCATGGTAAGCTTCAAGACTACGCTTCTGCTACACCACTCTGATTTCGCACACTTTATGAACTATTTACATTTGGCTTTCTAGGTACTTATCTATCTAGAATTATCTTTGGGAACCTTCAAGAAACTCTGTTCCTTAGCTTGCTAATGCCTCTTTTTTCACAAGTTTTTTAATTGCCATATGGTCTAACATGGACAATTCCATGCTTTAAACCCTCCATCGCATCACGGTTGCTAGTGACAACATGCTCGAGCACCCATTTGATTCTCCACTCCCAACTTGCATAACCACCCTTGGTTATGCCTGTAAATTCCTATGGTTCAGTTCTATCCCTTTATTACTTGTTTTTGGCCTCACACCTTTCCTTCAGTTATTCTCCTTCAGCTTAGAAGGATAGCTTTGCACTTTCTACTATGCCATAGCAAGTATTCTTAGGGATAAACTTACTCGATAGCTTAGGGAGTGGTTCCTCAATCCGAGTATGCTCAACTTATAATCCCACACACCAGGATTAATGTTACTACTTATGGGCTTTTATATGTCTATCACTAGCCTTGCCAAAATTCTATTTTGTCTTTGTCCAATTCGGGTAAACAGTCTTTTCCCATCTCTGCAACCTTGGACGTTTGGATACCACTTCCTTTCCATCAGTCGCTAGGGACTTTGTCCCTTGGGCCTTATTTTTTGCCCTCATGACACCAAACACCACCTCCTGGTGTTCTAGAGTGTTTGGGTGTCCCAATGATGGCCTCTTTAACAATGAACATTCCCTTTACGACATTGACTTATTATATCACAATATAAACAATTTATCCCTCATAAGGATATATTTAACTTTCTTAACCCAATAAAAGTCTTAGGTAGTTACCTTTTACCAGTTTAACCAATTATTTGCACCTTTTGCTTAGTTGCCTCATAGTTGTCAAGTCCTATAACTCATTGCTAGTGCTTCCACACCTCCATCATTATTTGGGTCACCACACTTTAATCGCATGCCTTCCAGCTTAGGCTATGCCACTTCTATTTCCATTGGGATTCCTTTGGAAGGGGTTTTCATGAACCCGCCAATTTGATTTCAAGGCAACACACCTTGGCACATTCGGTGTTTCCACACCATCGGCTCTATGAGTCTACCTTTATGACACTTCTTATTTATGTCTAAATCTTTGCCAAGACCAATATGGATGTCTCTTACGCCAACTATCTATTAGCACTGCACCATAGAGTTTACGCACAACTTTGTGTCAAAGTTGTTTTCTTTTGGGGAACATCTTTTCTATGACTTTAGTATGGCATATTCTGCCATCGATGAGATACCCACTATTCTCATACTTAGATCCCATGATCCCCCCATCCTTCGTGGGGTACAACACACCTTAGTCCAAATGCTTCCATCAATCCCTTAGGATTATTCCTTTGACTCTATTTGAGTCATCTAGCTTTTTGGACTTTGTTAATCCGACGACCTGTGAGGTCCTACTTTTTGAGGTGCCAGCTCACTAGAATACAACTTCTTGTATTCATGTCCTACTCACAAGGATCATCTATGCAAGTGTTACTTCGACACTTGATTTTGGGGCAACCTTTTGCCCCTTAGGACCACTTGTCTATGTGATAAGAATACCAACTCATCCTCTAAGTACACCCCCAACCCCGTGGGTTGTTCTAGCATTTATTAGAGGTAGCCCCGGCTACCATTTCAAGGACTTGTGTCCTCTTCCGTATTTAACCTCCCATGATCATCAATTTCGGTCTCGAATTTATGAGCACTAGCCTCAACTATATGAGGGTAATCGTATGACTCCTTTATTGTTTTGGAGTCTTTATCTTTCCCGTGATCCCAACTATAGTTGTTTATCACAACTACATTAGCCCGTTTGCTGCATCAAATGCTCATCTGGATCACATCCTCAACCCTTTGAAAAAACCCTCATACTGTTCCCAAGATCCCCATCTCAGGTCCATCTCAGGTCCATCTCAGGTCTGTCTCGGACTCAATCTCGGGTCCACTTTGGACTCCACCTCGGACTCCATCTCGAACTCCATCTCGGACTCCATTTCGGACTCTATCTTGGGTCTGTTTTGGACTCAATCTCGGGTCTATCTCGGGTCCATCTTGGACTCCATCTCGGACTTCATCTCAGACTCCATCTCGGACTCTATCTTGGGTCCATCTCGGACTCCTTCTCGGACACTTCCATGTGTCATGTTTTGGTCCTCTTGTGTCCCCTTTTCTAGAGACTCACTCATGGCTCGCCTCATGCTTGTTCCTCGAGCACTTCTTTGGGAGTTCCACTCCCACTCTCGACCTTTTCAAATCAGAGCTTTTAGTCCAAACGTATTACGCTCGTTTGGCTTCCGCTTTGGCCACTACCATGTGGCATCCTTTTGGCTCCACTTTAGGGCCTAGGGATTTTGTGTCTCACAGCTACATGATAGTTTACCATGTCTGCCAAACACCCTCACTATCATGCCCTTTGTGTTAGTCTTATTTTGGTCCCAAATGCTATTTATGGAAAGTGTCTAGATTCATGTGAGCGACTAAATTTTCCATTCTACTTTAGTCACTTAACCACACCTTCAACCACTTGGAGGAGTCTCAATCACAACCTCCATAAGTCCATTTCAGGACTTGGGACTTGCTAGCCCCGAGAATGGCATCCATGCCACTCAACATTTGCACTTGGTACAATTGCTCCACGTGTCCGATCCCATGACTGACACTCAAAAGTACCACCAACATGGCAGCCTGTTACGCTAAGGCCATGCCCAATCACCTTTGCCACACTGGTAGTCCAATACCACTTGTATCATAGTCTTGGCTCTCCAAGACTAGGCAAACCATCCATGAGAGGTCATCTCAAATCCACTCCTTAGCATCCTTAGGATGCCCACCGACAAGGGGAATAGCCTTCCCCAATATCCCTCTGTCAGTCCCCACTGAGTCCCTTTCCACCCTTGGCCGTGTTTGCCAACACTGCCACAGGATCGAGGCTCACAGGCCCGACCACTAAGTCCCACGGTCCTCTGGGACTTCCTCACCGCACGACTGTGTCCTTGGTTACTACCCCAGAGGGCTGCTCCTCTTCCTTTCCACAGTCTAGGCCTTTGGGACAATATTTCGGAACACCGTGGCCTTACGCGAGCCACCTAGGTACTCTCCCCGCCTTCCGCCCTTGGGTGCTCTAGCCATGGGCTTAGAGCGAGGTTCCGTTGAGCCACGCCTGGTATCCAAGTATGTAGTGCCACCCACACTTGGACTGGGAGCATCGGCCAGTCGATCTCCCGGGGGAACTAGAGCCGGCTCTTGAACACTTCACCAAGCTACCCCGCTTGTCGGTTTGTGTTCACTCTAGTCTTGGACTTCCCAGTGGTCAGCTCATCACCCAACACTGGGTCTGGCCTTCCTGGGCCAAACTGGCCTTTCCTGGCCAAATTGGCTCCCTGGGGGCTCCAACCCCCACACTCTCCCTACTATACTTTTGGGACCCCCCGCAGCCTCCCCCCCCCCCCCCCCCCTAGGGGACGATCGCTTTGGGCTTTCACCCAACTGCCTGTATTAGTATTCGGACTCGGATTTGGGCTCGAACTCGGGCTCGAACTCGGACTCGGTCTCGGTCCCGGTTTTGGACTCGGACTCGGTCTCGGTCTCGGTCTCGGCCTCGGTCTCGGCCTCGGTCTCGGTTCCATCTCGGACTCCATCTCGGACTCCATCTCGGGTCCATCTCGGACTCCATCTCAGGTCCATCTCAGGTCCATCTCGGACTCCATCTCGGGTCCATCTCGGACTCCATCTTGGGTCCATCTCGGACTCCATCTCGGGTCCATCTCGGAATCCGTCTCGGACTCCATCTCAGGTCCATCTCGGACTCCATCTCGGACTCCATATCGGACTCCATAGCGGACTCCATCTCGGACTCCATCTCGGACTCCATCTCGGACTCCATCTCGAACTCCATATCGGACTCCACTTCGGGTCCATCTCGGACTCCATCTCGGACTCCATATCGGACTCCACTTCAGGTCCATCTCAAACTCCATATCAGACTCCACTTCGAGTCCATTTCGGACTCCACTTCGGGTCCATCTCGGACTCCATCTCGGACTCCATATCGGACTCCACTTCGGGTCCATCTCGGACTCCACTTCAGGTCCATCTCGAACTCCAACTCGGGTCTGCCTCGAACTCCATCTTGGACACTTCCACGTGTCATGTGTTGGTCCTTTTTGGGTCCCTTTTTGGAGCCTTGCTTATTGGTTGCCTCGTGCTTGCTCCTCGAGCACTTTGTTGGGAGTTCCACTCCCGCTCTCGACCTTCCAAGTCGGAGCTTTTAGTCCAAATGTGTTATACTCGTTTGGCTTTCGCTTCGGCCACTACCACGTGGCACCCTTTCCGGCTCCACTTTGGGGCCTAGGGATTTTGTGTCTCACAACTCCACCACCCATAGATGAAGTTCGATGTCCTCATCGAACGATAAACTATTTTATAAAGTAACACCCGCATGTGTTACAATTTCCATCCTTGGCACCTAGCCAATATTTGTCAATAGTTTGACATTGAAGGCTCACCATGCCTTCTCCATATTCGTCAATGGTTTGACACCAAAGGCTCATTATGCCTCACCCATCCTCTAAGGAGGGTAGTCTCTCCAACTTAGAGACTAATTAGACCACATGTAGTGGTTCTCTCCTTTTGTTAGTTTAGTTCTCACTAAACCTCTTAGAGACCCTTCTCTAAGTCAATCCCACTATTCCTTCTCGAGTAGTCTCAATTTCCCATCGATATAACCTTTGCACTTTGGAACTTTGAATTTTGACTTCTTGGAGTCAATTTCCTAGGTGTCTTCGACACCTTGCCTTGCACCTTTTGTGCAACTCCACTTCCCATCCTAGGAAGTTCTCTACTCGAGGGCACCATCATCCTCTCTTCTATTTCGTGCCACTCTAGGGCACTAAGTTCCAGTTATCATACTTTGTGCTAGGGCTGTTCATGGCCCTATCATTTGGCTACCTTACCGCTCCCTCCCTTGGAGCTTCCCCTTTCGCCAAATTGAAGCAATTCGGAATCCATCCTTGGAAAAACACTTCCTTTCCCGCAATTTGTTAGCATCCAACACATTAGTGTTCCTCGCCTAACTTTGCCACTTGGATTCCTTCCAAGGGATTCCATGGCCCTACCTTAGCCACTCATCTTTTGCTCCTATCCGTTGATTGTTGCACCAAGCAACACCGAATCTCTACTTCCCTCCTTGAGGTATTCTTTTGATTCCATAGCAAAGGCTCTACTTTGCCAAGACTAGGGTGTTCACCCCTAGTAAGTCTCTTTAGCATCTTTTGCTGTGGGCTTTATCCACGGCTCAACTTTGTGACCCTCCCATGGGTCTCTTTAGAGAGTATTTTTCTTGGACACACTATGCCATCGCAATGACATAGCTCATTTCCCTAAGGTGCTTTTCCCACTTGGTCACCTTGACCAAGCCACACCATCATCAATAGTTCAAATCAACACTTTGAACTAAGAACCTTATTCCTTAGCCCAAACAAGGACCTTGTCCTTATTTAGCCACAAGATCACCTAGTGATCTTACCTCGGCACCTTAACAGGTTTGCCAATAGGTACTAGGTCTTCCAGACCTTTAACTTGTTAACTACAACCCTGAGGGCATCCCCCACACTTGGCGGTGCGCCCAAGCCAGCCCTTCTGGCCAAGGGTCCATAGCAACTGAGACTGGGTGTCCCCATCTCATTCACCACGTCCTTGGTGCCACTGGCACTAAAGTGTTCAAGTTAGATATGCTAAGCCACACTAAGCAATCTAACTGTGCATCACGACTCCGAGGCATCCCTCGCTTGGCAGTGTGCCCAAGCTAGTCTCAACACTGAGAGTCCATGACCACCGAAAAATGAGTGTCCTCATATTCCAAACCATCACCACGCCCTAGTGAGTTAGGACTCGAACCCAAGCACTAGAGGGTCGGGACTCGAACCCAACCTCCGTATATGCATCTACGGATGGCATCACCTTGGCGTGACTCCCCACGCCGGTGCACCAACTTATACTCAAAGCGCACTATAGATCACAGCTTAGGAACTTAGTTCCTCCCCACTGCCAAGTCCTCTCACTTGACAAGCCTGTGATCATGCATGGACTCCTCCATGCTTGGCCCCATGGCCCACCGTTTTTGAAGTTATCACCTTCAACTAGGGTATTTGTTCCCCTGACTTGCCAATCTCGCTTTGGCAAGTCCTCCGACCACTGTAACATGGTTCTTGCACAAGCGTGAAAGTCCTTGACCATCGACTTTCGTTCAAAGCCTTCTCTTTGAACATTCGGGAACTACTTCCCTAACCTTGATAGCCTTGCCTCATGGCAAGCTTCAAGACCACGCTTCTGCTGTGCCACTCTGATTTCACGCGTTCTATGAACCATTTACACTTGGCCTTTCTAGGTACTAAGCTACCTAAAATCGTCTTTGGGAACCTTGAAGGAACTTTGTCCCTTAGCTTGCTAAGGCCTCCCTTTTTGCAAGCTTTCCAATTGCCACATAATCTAATATGGACAATTCCATATTTTAGACTCTCCATGGCATCACGGTTGCTAGCGGCAGCACCCTCGAGCCCCCACTTGATTCTCCACTCCCAACTGGCATAACCAACCTTGGTTATGCCCTTCGATTCCTATGGTTCGGTTCTATCCCCTTCTTGCTTTTGGCTTCACACCTTTCCTTCGGTCATTCTCCTCAAGACTAGGAGGATAGCTTTGCACTTTCTATCATGCCTTAGCAAGTATTCTTAGGGATGAACCTACCCGATAGCTTAGGGAGTGGTTCCTCAATCCAGGTATGCTCACCCTATAATCCCACACACCGGGATTACGTTGTTGCTTACGGGCCTTTGCATGCCCATTGCTAGCCTTGCCAAAATTCCATTTTTGGCTTTGTCCAATTCGAGTAGACAGTCTTCTCCTGTCTCCGCCACCTTGGACATTTGGATAGCACCTACTATCCATCATTCGCTAGGGACTTAGTCCCTTGGGCCTTATCTACTGCCCTCGCGACATCAAACACCACCTCCTGGTGTTCTAGAGTGTTCGGGTGTCCCAATGACGGCTTTCTTGACAATGAGTATTTCCTTTTATGACATTGACTTACTATATCGCAATATAAGCAATTTATCCCCTGTAAGGGTATATCCAACTTCCCTATGCCATTAAGAAGGCTTGGGTAGCTACCTTCTACCCGTTTAACCAATTATTTTGCACCTCTTGTTTAGTTGCCTCGTAGTTGTCAAGTCCTACAACTCATTGCTGGTGCTTCCACACCTCCATCATTATCTAGGTCACCACACTCCAACTGCATGCTCTGCAGCTTAGGTTATGCCATTCCCATTTCTATTGGGATTCCTTTGGCAAGGGGTTCTCATGAACCCACCAACATAGCCTCAAGGTATCACACCTTGGCACATTTGGTGTCTCCACACCATCGGCTTCACGAGCCTACCTCTATAATACTTCTTCTTTGTGTCTAAGTCTTTGCCAAGACCAATACCGCTCTTTCTCATGCCAACCATCTGTTAGCACTGCACCATAGAGGTCACACACAACTTTGTGTCAAAGTTGTTTTCTTTTTGGGAACACCTTTCCTACGACTTTAGCATGGCACATTTTGCCATCGATGAGATACCCTCTGTTCTCATCCTTGGATCCTATGATCCCCCCCATCCTTTGTGGGGTACAACACACCTCAGTCCAAATGCTTCCATCAATCCTCTTAGGACTATCCCTTGACTCTACTTGAGTCATCCAGCAGTTTTGGACTTGGTTAATCCACAGACCTGTAAAGTCCTACTTGTGAGGCACTAGCTCACTGAAATACACTTCTTGCATTCCTATCCTACTCAAAAGGACTATTTTCACAAGTGTTGTTGGGGGAAGGAGGGGCGCTTCCCCCAACGCTCGCTCAAACACGAGAAATGCTTCACTGCTCTCCACAAAATGCCCCCCCTCGCCCTTGTGAGGCAAGGGTTTTATACAAGGAAGATGGGGAATATTCTGAGGACCAGAATATTCCCTCTCTCTCTCTCACTCTCTCGGTGGCCACGCCGTAACATGCGACCACGGTGGATCGCACTGGCTCCAGACGCGCGAGAACCCTCCGAAGAGTGTAGAGTGTACGTTTGCTACTGATGCCAAGTGCTGGTAACTGCGTGAAATAGTAGAAACTCTAGAAAACAAAGTGGAAAAGAAAAAAAAGGTAGATGAGAAGTTTGGAGACAGGGAGAAAACCCGGTGGGAAACCCTGTAGTCAAACTGGACCCTGAAGTTGAAGAAAAGTGTAGAAAAAGTGTGAAAAGAGGAGGAAAATAGAGGAAAAAGAACGTGAGTACCCAAAGAACTTAACCCGTACCTGGATTTCGGCTCAGGAAAGTGTAATATGCAAATGCAACCTCTTGATGACTTCCGGTATGCTCCAAGGATTGGCTGAAATCAAGAAAGAAAGAGAGGTAGAAGAGGGGATGTGTTGCCCAAAGGTGGTAAGTGTGGAAATGATGAAAGATGGAGTGATATGGTGGAGCACCGAGATAGTGGTGGCACTCTGAAGTGGTAGCCATTGATAACCATTGGCCCGTAGGGTAAGCACTGACCACTCGGAGTAGCCGGTAACCGGTAGCCGGTAGCCGGGTACCTGTAACCTGTAACTGGTAACCACCTACTCTCGCTCCTACTCCTACGCCAGCTCCAGCACCGATATGGTGGAGTGATATGGTGGAGCGCTGAGATGGTGGTGGCTCTCTGAGAAGGTGGCCAGGCTGATTTGTCGGACTGAAGAAGTCAGCAGCTGAAATGGATGGCATAGTCGCTGGGTTGCCGGTAAAGAGAGGTGGCATGTGTCCACTGAGTGCTGGAGTAGAAGAAAGTGGCTTCGGCTTCTGTGGCCTCGCCTAAAGATCCACCTAGGTGCCTTGAGTGAACAGGTTCACCTGGTTGGAAAAAAGTTGCTCCAGAAAAGCTAGTGCATCGTCGGCAAATGGTCATAAGGACATCCCGGAAATGGCACGTCCAAATGAGGTGGTGTCTGTTGCTGCTGATGTGCGTATGTGTGTCCGTGGTATGGTGTAAATGTGACCTCAAACGGAGATGTGAATGATGGTGAAAGAGTGAAAGATGCAAGACGGGCATCTAGAGATAAGTGCTGGCAACGCTGCTAGGAGTGAGTGGTGATGGAACTGTGAGTGTAGATGATATGGAATGAGTGAGGGGAAATGTGCGGGGTGTAGTAATGATAAAGGAAGGGCCAAAGAACCTGGAACATAGACCGAGCCAAGCGAGGAACCTCCATACAAACGGCAATGCAGCCTGAGCACGAAATCCAAGGCATGGGCCATTGTCCAATGGAGAAACATCCTCTGAAAGTAAGAGAAGTAGCCACGAAAGTAAAGTGAAAGAAAGGAAGAGAAAAGCTCTATTTCGTTAAAGTGGGAATTGTCATTATCCCACTTGTAAAATAAGGTTTCCAAACCTTTATATAGTATATAAATATAACAAAATTCAACTGCATTGAGGCACATGCCATTTTATTTTAAATAAGGAAATGTCTACTCAATCACTTCTCCTCCCTCTGCCACTGCTTCACCTCTCTCTTCTCCTTGTCATCGTCGTCCAATTTCTTTCCATCCTTTTAATATTGGCTCAGTTGCTCCGAGTCTAGGTGGAGCCCAAGTCCCCATTCAATCTTTACTTTCCCCTTATTAATAAAACAACTTCGTAGACTTCCAATAACATGCTGTAACACTTCTAGTATAATGCAAATCCTCTCAAAGAATTGTCTTTTAATATTAATACAATGGCATGGAACCCCATGCCATAATAAGTTACATGTTTAAATAAATACATGCCATCTCAGACTGTTATTTTTTGCCTCCAACGCCTTTACAATAATCTTGGAATTTCATCACTCTCCACACTATCAGGATTTAAACCCAATAGTAATGCCATCTCTTCTCTAATATGTCCACGCTCATGTTCAGTGGTCGAAGAACCCATCCGGTTGAGCAGATTATGGAGATGCGGATAGTGCTTGGCTAGACAATATACATGCCATAAATGATGACTGGTGTCTGTCCAATCAAATGGCTTCTGATATACCGTTCCGTGTTCGCTGCAGTTTTAATCGGCGAGTCATCGATGATGAGGATTTCACTTGACCTAGCAGTCCGGTTCATCACTACAGCCTCTGGCTTGACGAAGATGGGCTTGCTACCCCTCACATGGACCATAGTCAAGCAATCCTCCTGCGTTAGGAGAAAGTCAAATGGTAATATTACTCGCGTCTGATCGTGCATCATCTGTAGCAACGTTAATGCATTGTGGCGCATCATGGATGTCCAAACTCCCAATTGCAAATTGAACCCGACCCCCTGTTTTAAGTGTCGCATGGTCATTATTAGATCCCGCAGTTTCTCCCGTGTGATTAATGTGAATCTGTCTCTTTTGACCAACTTGCGACCGCAGGCTTTGGAGGGTGCAGTGACATTCGAGGACGAGCCACGCTCATGGGAGAAAAGAACATCGTTCAGATCAAAAACGATACAGTACCTTCGCCGTGACTCTAAAATGAAATGCGTCAGCATAAAAAATGGTACAAGTCAATTTTACCATCTACAATATTAGCGAATGGTGCTCCCGATGGTCGTTGAGAGGGTTTTGGTCGAGGAAACGTGAAGGGTGGAAATACTCTCCTCTGCAATGTGGGGTCAATCGCATCCGATGGCGTGTGGGCACATGCCATTTCAGTTGTAGACGCTGGTACAACTGGCTCAACAGTGGCATGGGGTGGTTCCGATGGCGTGTGATCACACGCCATTTCAGCTGGTGCCTCCGTTGGCAAAGTGGACATGACCGAACAGGCAGCAGAGGCGGTGTAGGGAGGTTCCAACGGCGCGTAGTCAGACGATTGGGCACACGTTGAGTCCGTTGGAAATGAGGATACAACCGGCTCGGCGGCTGGGGCAGCCTCATGCGGGTCCAATGGCGCCTGGTCACCGTCAGTTGGATACGTGGACAAGATTGACTCAGTGGTATGGGCAGCATCAAGTGGAGCGTGGTCAACTTGCTTGGCGTTGATATGGATAGTAGCCTCCACCAGCTCTGATGACTCTTGCAGGCAAGTAGAGTCCATTGGCGGATCCATATGCATGTCCAAATATCTCCCTTCGATTGAGATGGTATCCTCCCTACTGGCTACTAAAAACAAACTCATTAGCACATTGAATCGACTATACTGTATTTACCATCAACTGCTATTGAGGAACTAGGACCGATATCACTTGGGCGCACTGCTGATTCTGAAGGATTGGACATACATTTCGACCCTTGCTTGGCACTATCCTTCCTCGACACTAAAGGCTAGAGTTTGTATCTTAATTCAACTGAATAATTTCTACTTACCATTTGCTTTGCAACCTACATGGACAATGTTAGAAATGGTAAAAGGTTAGGAATGGATGTACTATTATTTACCTGATGGTTTGTCTTGTATGACCTTCCTCCGCTGCTCTTTGGCCACCTCAGGCTGGCCATCGTCGTCATCATCGTCATCGTCGTTATTGTGATCGTCACCATTGTGAGGACCATCCAAGTCCTCTTCGTCCTCCTCTTCTTCGTCCTCCTCTTCTTTGTCCTCCTCTTTGTCCTTCTGCTCTTCCTACTCATTATCTTTCTCTGGCTCCTCATCCCCCTCCTGCATTTCTTCCATAGGCTGCTCAGGCTGGATGGCTTGTTCTTCCAAGACCATCTTGGGAAAATCATCTGGCCGAGTCTCCATCTCAAAATACAAGACATCCATAGCCTGTTTTAGTGCGTGACCTAGGACCGTATCCTCACCCGACTGTCTTAACATGGTTTCTGCATGTTCTTGCACCCTTCGAACACGACGAGATGAGAAAAACGTGGCCCTGACTTGAAAAGCATCCCTCATCCATTGTACCTCTCCATTGAGATTGGGGAAGGGGAGTCTACCATAGGAATCTGAGTCAGGAGGTGGTGACTGCGAGGCATTACCTATCATCTTTTCGTTGCCCTTCTTCCTTTTCGAATCAAACGCCTCTGATCCCGACGACTGTCCAACGTGCTTTTGTTTTTTATGACCACTGTCAGTTTGAGCTTGGCTGATGCTTGCCTGTTTTGCCTTTGAAGAAGTGTCTCCTGCAAGGAATGGCATGAGACCACACGCCATTGCAAATATAATTTGTACCTCCTTTTTTCCTATTACTTGTCTGTTTGTCCTTCTTCGACGCGCCACCAGTGCGCTTTTCAGTCCTCGTGTCTGAATATTCACAACGATCTATAATCAAAATGGCGTGAGGCCTCACGTGACCTTACCTTGTGCAGGTTGTGAGCTCGGCCTAACATGGGTATCTTCAACAGTAGCTGTTAACGCCGTTTCAGCATCTGGGGGTGGCCACGCTCCTGCATACAGAGCTTGTGAGATAACATTTAAACTTAAAGTGCGTACTCACCAGGTTCGCAGAGAAGATACTATTTTTCTTTGGCAACTGTAATTATATGCTTCATTAAAGTCACCTCTTCAATGGAGTTTGTCACCGCAACACACGGGACACCCTTGAGTAGTGCGGCTCGAAAGAATAGTCCGCCGCAGTTGTACTCGACAACGCATTTGCCCTTGGAGTCGGAAGCAGGTGCTATTGCGTTGAAGACCCAGCTGAGCATTTCCCATGCTGCACCTGGAGCTTTCTCTGGATTTGAAAGCTCCATAGCCGTCTTCAGTTCCTCAGGCACGGGTAAATTGACCTCCCTCAGATCAATTCGATCGGCCTTGTCAAACGAAGCTGGGAAGTCACTCCAGTCCCACTCTGCTGCAGGACCAATAACAAGGGCGAGTGTGAAGATGCGGACATTCGTCGGTATCTTCTTCTTAGCCATTATCCCATGGATCTCCTGCATCTCCTTGCCTTTCAACCGAGCCTTCACCTTGTTCAAGGCCTTCCAGAACTTGTGATAGGATTCGGAGTCGTAGATCATATAGTGGGCTGAAGATTCCACCTCCGCAAATCCCACCATTAAGTCAATGATGGAGCTGACTTCGTCTGCATGAGTGATCTCCTCGTTTGTGAAGTCCATCACACAAAAGATGTTCTTGACCTACTCATCTCCGCGGGAAACGATGCTCCTCCACCTTTGATCCTCATCCAAATTCACGTATACCCGGTAAGGTTCTCGATAGGCCTCTGCTGCGGGGTCGAGCTGTTTCTGAAGCCGGCGGTCGACATCCCTCTTAATGAAATTTGGATACTGATCCAACTTCTCAGCTTTACTTTTCGTGGCATCCCGCAGTAGATCGATGAACTTGGGGGCCCCCTTCACGTAGTCGTCGATGTCTTCATTTGACAACTCCAGCTCTTCCATCATCTCTTGCGTGGTATCGATGCTCACCCTCTCCACGGCCACTTGCTCGAAGATCCAATCCTTCAATAGCGCACGAGCTCTTAGAGTCGTGCACAAGTCCTCGTATGTCACAATATGGCCGGGAGTCATTTTGGTCTTGTTGAAGACTACCTCACCACGTAGAAGAGCATTAGCCACTGTCAGAAGGTCGTCATCGTCTAGAGACCGCGAGAAACGCAAGGCGTTGAGCTTCAAATCATTGGGCTTCCGACCGTCCTCCACACCCATTGAGTTTAGCAACTCCCTGTCATGGTACCTCCTCAGCACATCTACCCATTTGTCAAAAACAGCTTTTGTCGCGAGTAGAATGTTATGGATGCTGAGTGTGTCATTGACCCCCAGTGTTTTCGAGAGAAGACTCGAGAATTCCTGCAATGGAAATGGCGTGAGGCCACATGCTATGCCACATGCAACGAGGCTTACCTGCCAGGCGCTAGTTGCTAGTGCACGTCCTTGTCCTGGTTTTTGTGGCTTCTTCAGTTGAACCCAGAGCTTCTGTGTTCGTGCCAATGTCTCGTGCAGACCCAATTTGTAGCACGTTTCTTGCTTGACATTCTGCGCGTGGGAGATGGATATGATAGATCGGAGGGGCGAGTTGCCTTTTATCAGGCGGACAACTCTTGTCTTGAAGACTTTCTTCACCTCCTCGCCCACCATAATATCCAGAACTACCTCTTGCATCGCCAAGCTAGAATGCTGCCCGGAGACGGCATAGAACTGGATGTTCTGATCGTCCAACACCTTCCTATTGATCAAGTCTGGAAACCTCGTCTCGCCCTTCATTGTTCGGTAGTAGGGGATCATGTCTGCGATGTCGGGTGTTACTGGACTTGCCAGCATCTTCTGCTTCAGTTTCTCCACCCACTCATCAGATACTAGCCTGTGGTTGTATTTGCTTTGGATGTCGATACGGCTCACGTCGATTGTATATACTTTGTTGGAATAGTAACAAGTACTATTATCTGCGACGATTTTTGCTGCCTCTTCTTGCTCTTTCTGCTCTTTGCGGCTCTTCTTTTTGGTGGGTGTAGTGTTCGAACCCGAGGCAATGGCATCACCGAGTAGCTTCTTTTTTGGAGCAAGAGAGTCGGACGTCGGCTTGAGCTTGACCACCCTTTTCTGCTTCGGGGTAGTTTCCAGATCGACCCCCTTCCCCTTCGCTTCGTGAACTGGAGGCACTCTCAACGGCTCAATGTTGGAATATAGTTTTTGAACATCGCCGTAGGTGAGGTCCGTGGATTCCATGTGATCTTCATAGACCCGCAGCGTCTTTGAAATTGTGGGCCTCCTGGACAAGCTCTCCCTAGCTCCCTCTAGGAATTCCTCATAGCCGCTGCCCCCCTCCAGGAAGCCGCTAGGATGTGCAAGGTGGATCTTGAAGGCGGACGCTGTCTCTACCACAAGTGCCAGTCCATATTCTTGCATGGAACTGCATGGAGTGTCTGTCACTTGGATGAGGATCCCCATGCATTCTTTTCTCCCACCATCTGTGTTGTACAGCCTCAGATCCTCGCCTTCCATCCCGAAAGTCCAACTGGTGAGCTCCTCCCCCTTCTCTGCATCCACATTGACAGTGGCTGGAAGAAGAACGCAATTCCTCGCCTGTTCAGAAATGCACAACAATTAGAGCTGACAGATGAAAAGCTAGCAGCTGGAAATAACGTGAGGCCACACGCCATTCACCACTGCATCACATATCTTGAGGCTGCATCCTAAGATGGCGTGAGGCTACACGCCATCTGTAACCAGACTGCACTCGAGAGCCCAATCGGTGCATGCCAATGTTGCTACTGAATGGCATGTGGCCTCATGCCATTTTCTACTTGGCCTAAAAGACTTACCATTTGAAGCCGAATGGAGGCCGTGACAATCGAGGCTGGACTCGCTGGCGAATGTGCACTATGTGTGCAGCGGATCGTAGCAGCAAGGCTACTCTGCCACTTACAATTGGAGAGTGGCGCTGAAATCTCCCGGGACGCCAAGTGGGCTGCGTGTGGGTGGCGGAGTGGGCGGCGGAGTTGGCGGCGAAGTTACAAACTGGGTGTGTCTTGAAGTGGACGCCGATGCACACGAGCGCGATGCGAGCGCGAGTGTGATGCAAGCGCGAGTGGATGCCGATGCACACGAGAAACCTGTAAAGAAGTGAGCATGATCGCGAGTGGGAGCGCGATGTGAGCGGGAGCGCGAGTGTGATGTGAGCGCGAGTATGAAGCAAAATGCAAAACCTAACCTCACACGCGCGAAATGTCACAACGGTTGGTAATCCTGCCACGTCATCATTCCTCGGACTTGGGCGCCACCATTAATTTCTAGATTGCCGCGCGCATGCAAGCACGCAAAATCCAAAAGAAATCCGCAACGTCATCATTCCTCGGACTGCATGCACGCGAAATCCAAAAGAAAGATCATGATTGGGATATCATTTAATACCCTCGCTATATTTATACCATGCATGATTGGATATTCCAAAGCATCTTGTATTTCCAAAAATGGCAGATGTTCAGCTAAATAAAGAAATTCTATCTGTTTCTATTTTTCTCTCAAATCAATATTATAGCGTGTGGGCTCATGCAATTTTGAACCAAAGAAACCCAAAAAACGTTGGACCCAAAATATTTTGAAAAAACCCAAAAAACCCTAAACATTTTAAACCCAAAAATCCAGGCGTCCTGTGGCGTTATTCCTTGAATGGCGTGTGGGCACATGCCATTTTTAGGGCCAAATGCTGAATGGAGAAAAATTCCTTTTCAGTGCAAATGCTGCAAGAGGCAGATGCCGAGCACAAAGGACTGTAACTACCTCACATGACACAGATAAACTTTTCTCTATTTGGCAAAGATAAACTTTATAGCGTGTGGGCTCATGCAATTTTGAACCCAAAAAATGCACCAAAAAATTCTCAGCGTCATCTGCCGTTATCTCTTGAATGGCGTGGGGCCGCATGCCATTTTCAGGGGCACATAGGAGTATATTCCTAGGATATTCTGACATGCGCGAGATTTTTTTGAGTTTTCTGGAGATCCAACCGTTAGATTGCAACTAGATTTTACAGAATGGTATACAATGTCTTTCTTGATGACCCTGCAAAGAAGCATCTCGATCGGACACCACATGAGACCACACGAGCCTTACAATGTTTCAGGGGCATTTGCCATAGATCCGACCGTTATTTTGCTCCAAGATTTTACAGTTTGGTGTGCATTGACCTTTCCATCGACACTGCAGGGACATCACAATCAGATGCAGGATCACAAGAAACTAACTTCACTAACTCTGGTTTCACCAAGATCTACATAAGGAGTTATGAAATGAAAGGACCCTCTCTATTGAAATGTGTTTATGGTCCTAGGGGCATTGTGACATATCCAAGGATTTTGCATCAAGTTCTGTATTTGCATGTTTATCAAGCTACTGAATTGCTAAACCCTAAACCCTAAACCCTAAACCCTAAACATGTGGCAAATGCTGCGTGAAGAAAGATGCCCTTTCTGGGCAAATGCTGTAAGAGGCAGATGCCGAGCAGATGTATCTCAGGCTAGCGAAGGGGACAAACGAAAGCTAGCTATAAACATGACGGGATGCAAATAGATTACTAGGCTGGTCCTGCGAAAATCAAAAACCATAATTGAAAACATTGAAAATGCAAAAAGAAAGGTTTATAATATTTTTGAATTTTAAGCAACCAAAGGAATGTAAGTAGGGCATGTGTTTGTAAGTTTAAAAATGCCTCAACCACTTAAATTCCCAAGTAAATAAAGCTGTTTCTATTTTTGGTACAGGTAAACTTTATAGCGTGTGGGCTCATGCAATTTTGAAACCAAAAATGCACCAAAAAATGCTCGACTAGCATTATTCTTTGAATGGCGTGTGGCCTTATATTGCCATAAATGGACGTACACACACAGCATAATTATTCCTTTACACGGCGAATAATCTTGGCGCGGATCGCTGGCATGGCATGGCAAAGTTCGAATCACTGACATGGCACAGCTGGATCGAGGCAAGGACATGATGTGACAAAGTTCAACCTCGGACAGCAAAGTCTAGAAGCTACTCAGTTTGAAATTTGTCAGAGGAATCATAAGATCTGGTTTGTCAGAGGATTTGATGTGACGTTCAAGTGTGTGTTATTTTTGAATTCTCGAACTCATCCCTAGGTCTATCATTTTTGTGCGCCGTGTTCTTGGTTCCGCTGAGCGCAGTGAGCGCTGCTTGTGTAAGCGGCGTTGTGGGCTGTGGTTTATGCGTCTACGAGCGGTTGCGGCATTGCGAGCGCCATTGCGAGCGGCAGTTTATGCGAGTGGCAGTTTGTGCGAGCGGCGCTACAAGCAGTTGCGGTGTTGCGAGCGGCACTACGAGTAGTTGCGGTGTTGCGAGCGGCACTGTCTTTGGTGTGGTTACCGCTTCCTCTTGATATTCGGCACTTGTGCTTCCTGGTATGTTCACCATGGAATGGCTTAGGACCACATTTAGAAATGGCATGAGGCCACATGCCATCTTGGGCCCTTGCAATTTCATGGCTAGCGTATTGTCATGTATGTTTTTACTTGCCTACAGCTGTGTATATATCAAGATGGCATGAGGCCTCATGCCATCTTTGGCCCCTGCTAGCCTATTGTAAGCGACTAATTTTTCCATTCTACTTTAGTCACTTAACCACACCTCCGACCACTTGGAGGAGTCTCATTCACAACCTCCATAAGCCCAACTCAGGACTTGGGGCTTGCTAGCCCCGAGAATGGCATCCATGCCACTCAACCTTAGCACTTGGTCCAAGTGCTCCACGTGTCCGATCCCATGATCGACACCCCAAGGTACCACCGACATATTGGCCCGTTACGCTAAGGCCATGCCCATTTACCTCGGTCCCACTGATGGTCCAACACCACCTACATTCCAATCCCGTCTCTCAAAGACTGGGTCATCCATCCATGAGTGATCATCCCAGATCCACTCCTTAACATCCTTAGGATGCCTACAGACATGGGGAATAGCCTTCCCCAATATCTCTGTTCCGGTCCCCACCAAGTCCCTTTCTGTCCTTGGCTGTGTTCGCCAACACTGCCACTGGATCGAGGCCCACCGGCCCGACCACTAAGTCCCACTATCCTCTAGGCCTTCCTCACTGTGTGACTGTGTCCTTGGTCACTACCCCAGAGGACTACTCCTCTTCCTTTCCACAGTCTGGGCCTTTGGGACAACATTTCGGAACACCGTGGCCTTACGCGAGCCACCTAGGTACTCTCCTCGCCTTCTGCCCTTGGGTGCTCTAGCCATGGGCTTAGAGCGGGTTCCGTTGAGCCACACCAGGTATCCAAGTAGGTAGTGCCACCCACACTTGGACTGGGAGCATCGGCCAGTCGATCTCCCGGGGGAACTAGAGCCGGCTCTTGAACACTTCACCAAGCTACCCCGCTTGTCGGTCCGTGTTCACTCTAGTCTTGGACTTCCCAGTGGGCAGCTCATCACCCAACACTGGGTCCGGCCTTCCTGGGCCAAACTGGCCTTTCCTGGCCAAACTGGCTCCACTGCAGTCCTCCCCCTACTATACTTTTGGAGCTCACCAAACCCCCCAGGGTCTGGGAGACGAACGCTTTGGGCTTTCACCCTCTTAGGCTCCGGACTCGGACTCGGACTCGGACTCGGACTCGGACTCAGATTCGGACTCGGACTCGGTCTCGGGCTCGGTCTCGGCCTTGGCCTCGGTCTCGGTCTCGGTCCCGATCTCGGTCTCGGTCTCGGTCTCGGTCTCGGTCCCGGTCTCGGTCCTGGTCTCGGTCTCGACTTCGGACTCCATCTCGGACTCCATTTCGGGTCCATCTCGGGTCCACCTCGGACTCCATCTCGGACTCCATCTCGGACTCCATCTCGGGTCCATCTCGGACTCTACTTCGGACTCCAACTCGGGTCCATCTCGGGTCCACCTCGGACTCCACTTCGGACTCCATCTCGGGTCCATCTCGGACTCCACTTCGGACTCCAACTTGGGTCCATCTCGGACTCCACTTCGGACTCCAACTCGAGTCCATCTCGGACACTCCCACGTGTCATTTGTTGGTCCTTTTGGGTCCCTTTTTGGAGCCTCGCCTTTTGCTCGCTTCGTGCTCGTTCCTCGAGCACTTCGTTGGGAGTTCCACTCCCGCTCTTGACTTTTCAAGTCGAAGCTTTTGGTCCAAACGTGTTACGCTCGTTTGGCTCTCGCTTCGGCCACTACCATGTGGCGCCCTTCTGGCTCCACTTTGGGGCCTAGGGATTTTGTGTCTCACAACTCCACCACCCATAGACGAAGTTCGATGTCCTCATCGAACGGTAAACCCTTTCATAAAATAACACCCACACGTGTTACCATTTCCATCCTTGGCACCTAACCAATCTTTGTCTATGGTTTGACACCAAAGGCTCACCATGCCTTGTCCATCCTTTAAGGAGCATAGTCTCTACAACTTAGAGACTGATTGGACCACATGTAATGGTTCTCTCCTTTTATTGGTTTAGTTCTCGCTAAACCTCTTAGAGACCCTTCTCTAAGTCAATCCCACTACTCCTTCTCGAGTAGTCTCAATTTCCATTGATATAACCTTTGCACTTTGGAACTTTGAATTTTGACTTCTTGGAGTCAATTTCCTAGGTGTCTCCGACACCTTACCTTGCACCTTTTGTGCAACTCCACTTCCCATCCTAGGGAGTTCTCTACTCGAGGGCACCATCATCCTCTCTTCTAGTTCGTGCCAAAGTTCCAGTTATCATACTTTGTGCTAGGGCTGTTCATGGCTCTATCATTTGGCTACCTTACCGCTCCCTCCCTTGGAGCTTCCACTTTCGCCAAATCGGAGCATTTCGGAATCCCTCCTTGGAAACACACTTCCTTTCCCGCAACTTGTTAGCGTCCAACACATTAGTGTTCCTCGCCTAACTTTGTCACTTGGATTCCTTCTAAGGGATTCCACGGCCCTATCTTGGCCACTCATCTTTTGCTCCTATCCATTGATTGTTGCACCAAGCAACATTGAATCTCTACCTCCCTCCTTGAGGTATTGTTTCGGTTCCATAGCAAAGACTCTTCTTTGCCAAGTCCGGAGGATGTTCACCCCTAGTACGTCTCTTTAGCATCTTCTGCTATGGGCTCTATCCACGGCCCAACTTCGTGACCCCCCCATGGGTCTTTTATAGAGACTACTTTCCTCGGACTCACTATGCCATCGCACGGATATAGTTTATTTCCCTTAGGTGCTCTTCCCACTTGGTCATCACGACCAAGCCACATCACCTTAAACAGTTCAATCTCAACATTTTGAACCAGGAACTTCATTCCTTAGCCAACCAAGGACCTTGTCCTTATCTGGCCATAAGATCACCTAGTGATCTCACCTTGGCACCTTAACAGAGTTGCCAAGAGGTACTTGGTCTTCTAGACCTCCAAGTTGTTGACTATAACCCCGGGGGCATCCCCCACACTTGGCGGTGCACCCAAGCTAGCCCTTACGGCCAAGGGTTCATAGCAACTGAGATTAGGTGTCCCCATCTCACTCACCACGACCTTGGTGCCACTTGCACCAAAGTGTTCAAGTTAGATATGCTGAGCTTTCACACTAAGCAATCTAACCGTGCATCACGACTCCGAGGCATCCCTCGCTTGGCGGTGTGCCCAAACCAGTCTCCCCACTGAGAGTCCATGACCACCGAAATATGAGTGTCCTCATATTCCAAACCATCACCACGCCCTAGTGATTTGGGACTCGAACCCAAGCACTAGAGGGTCGGGACTCGAACCCAACCTCCGTATATGCATCTACGGACGGCATCACACAAGATGCCTGGCGTGACTCCCCACGCCGGTGCACCAACTTATTTTTAAAGCGCGCTACAGATCACAGCTTAGGAACTTAGTTCCTCCACACTGCCAAGTCCTCTCACTTGACATGTCTGTGATCATGCATGGACTCCTCCATGCTCGGCCCCATGGCCCACCCTTTTTGAAGTTATCACCTTCAATTAGGGTATTTGTTCCCCCGACGTGCCAATCTCGCTTGGCAAGTCCTCCGACCACTGTAAAATGGTTCCTGCATAAGCGTGAAAGTCCTTGACCATTGACTTTCGTTCAAAGCCCTCTCTTTGAACACTCGGGAACTACTTCCCTAACCTTGATAGCCTTGTCTCATGGCAAGCTTCAAGACCACGCTTCTGCTGCGCCACTCTGATTTCGCGCGTTCCATGAACCATTTACACTTGGCCTTTCTAGGTACTAAGCTACCTAGAATCGTCTTTGGGAACCTTGAAGGAACTCCGTCCCTCAGCTTGCTAAGGTCTCCCTTTTTGCAAGCCTTCCAAATGCCACATAGTCTAACATGGACAATTCCATATTTTAGACTCTCCATGGCATCACGGTTGCTAGCGGCAACACCCTCGAGCCCCCACTTGATTCTCCACTCCCAGCTGGCATAACCAACCTTGGTTATGCCCTTCGATTTCTATGGTTCAGTTCCATCCTAATACTACTTGCCTTTTGGCCCCATATGTTTCCTTTGGTTATTCTCCTCCAGACCAGGAGGATAGCTTTGCACTTTCTATCATGCCTTAGCAAGTATTCTTAGGGATGAACCTACCCAATAGCCCAGGGAGTGGTTCCTCAATCCGGGTATGCTCACCTTATAATCCCACACACTGGGATTACATTGTTGCTTATGGGCCTTTACATGCCCATCACTAGCCTTGCCAAAATTCCATTTTTGGCTTTGTCCAACTCGGGTAGACAGTCCTCTCCTGTCTCCGCAACCTTGGATATTTGGATAGCACCTTCTATCCATCATTCGCTAGGGACTTAGTCCCTTGGGCTTTATCCATTGCCCTCGCGACATCAAACACCACCTTCTGGTGTTCTAGAGTGTTCAGGTGTCCCAATGATGGCTTTCTTGACAATGAGTATTTCCTTTTATGACATTGACTTACTATATCGCAACACAAGCAACTTATCCCCTGTAAGGGTATATCCAACATCCCTATGCTATTAAGAAGTCTTGGGTAGCTACCTTCTACCCGTTTAACCAGTTATTTTGCACCTCTTGCTTAGTTGTCTTGTAGTTGTCAAATCCTACAACTCATTGTTGGTGCTTCCACACCTCCATCATTCTCTGGGTCACCACACTCCAATTGCATGCTCTGCAGCTTAGGCTATGCTATTCCCATTTCCATTGGGATTCCTTTGGCAAGGGGTTCTCATGAACCCACCAACATAGCCTCAAGGTATCACACCTTGGCACATTTGGTGTCTCCACACCATCAGCTCCACGAGCCTACCTCTATGACATTTCCCTTTTGTGTCTAAGTCTTTGCCAAGACCAACACCGCTCTATCTCATGCCAACCATCCGTTAGCACTGCACCATAGAGGTCACACACAACTTTATGTCAAAGTTGTTTTCTTCTGGGAACACCTTTCCCATAACTTTAGCATGGCACATTTTGCCATCGATGAGATACCCTCTGTTCTCATCCTTGGATCCTATGATCCCCCCCCATCCTTTGTGGGGTACAACACACCTCAGTCCAAATGCTTCCATCAGTCCTTTTAGGACCATCCGTTGACTCTACTTGAGTCATCCAGCAGTTTTGGACTTAGTTAATCCACAGACCCGTAAGGTCCTACTTGTGAGGCACTAGCTCACTGGAATACACTTCTTGCATTCCTGTCCTACTCAAAAGGACTATTTTCACAAGTGTTACTCCGACACTTGATTTTGTTCTCTGGGGGCAACCTTTGCCCCTTAGGACCACTTGTCCATGTGATGAGAACACCAACTCATCCACTTAATACACCCCCAACTCCTGGGGTTGTTCCAGCATTTATTAGAGGTAGCCCCGGCTACCTTTTCAAGGACTTGAGTCCTCTTCCGTATTTGACCTCCCACGGTCATTACTTCTGGTCTCACATTCATGAGCACCAACCTCAACTATATAAGGAAAATCTTATGACTCCTTTATTGCTTTGGAGTCTTTATCTTTCCCGTCATCCCAACTGTAGTTGTTTACCACAACTACATTAGCCAGTTTGCTAAGTCAAACGCTCATCTAGATCACATCCTCAACTCTTTGAGGAAAACCATATACTGTTCCCAAGATCCCAAAGTCGTTCCATTATTGGCCCTTTTCTATCCACCACCTCGTCTACAAGTTCACACATGAACTGTAATGGAGAGCCATGTCTTCCCGACTTGCTACTCCTCAAGGATAGGCCCACTCCTCGGACCTTCCGATGCCAACACTAGTGGTGATATACTTGAGCACCAATAAAAGTCGGACTAAGCTCTATTTCGTTAAAGTGGGAATTGTCATTATCCCACTTGTAAAATAAGGTTTCCAAACCTATATATAGTATATAAATATAACAAAATTCAACTGCATTGAGGCACATGCCATTTTATTTTAAACAAGGAAATGTCTACTCAATCACTTCTCCTCCCCCTGCCACTGCTTCACCTCTCTCTTCTCCTTGTCATTGTCGTCCAATTTCTTTTCATCCTTTTAATATTGGCTCAGTTGCTCCGAGTCTAGGTGGAGCCCAAGTCCCCATTCAATCTTTACTTTCCCCTTATTAATAAAACAACTTCGTAGACTTCCAATAACATGCTGTAACACTTCTAGTATAATGCAAATCCTCTCAAAGAATTGTCTTTTAATATTAATACAATGGCATGGAACCCCATGCCATAATAAGTTACATTTTTAAATAAATACATGCCATCTCAGACTGTTATTTTTTGCCTCCAACGCCTATACAATAATCTTGGAATTTCATCACTCTCCACACTATCAGGATTTAAACCCAATAGTAATGCCATCTCTTCTCTAATACGTCCACGCTCATGTTCAGTGGTCGAAGAACCCATCCAGTTGAGCAGATTATGGAGATGCGGATAGTGCTTGGCTAGACAATATACATGTCATAAATGATGACTGGTGTCTGTCCGATCAAATGGCTTCTGATATACCGTTCCATCTGCCATTTGGTTGATTTCTGCAGCCACCTCCTGGACTGGCCGGTTCTCTATTACCATCGCTTCAAGCCGTTTTGCAAGGTCCCCTAGAATATACGGTTTCTTCTCCCTAGTTTCCATACTGCAAGAGATGGGGTGCACTGCATATGTGTGCGTGTTCGCTACAGTTTTAATCGGCGAGTCATCGATGATGAGGATTTCACTTGACCTAGCAGTCCGGTTCATCACTACAGCCTCTGCCTTGACGAAGATAGGCTTGCTACCCCTCACATGGACCATAGTCAAGCAATCCTCCTGCGTTAGGAGAAAGTCAAATGGTAATATTACTCGCGTCTGATCGTGCATCATCTGTAGCAACGTTAATGCATTGTGGCACATCATGGATGTCCAAACTCCCAATTGCAAATTGAACCCGGCCCTCTGTTTTAAGTGTCGCATGGTCATTATTAGATCCCGCAGTTTCTCCCGTGTGATTAATGTGAATCTGTCTCTTTTGACCAACTTGCGACCGCAGGCTTTGGAGGGTGCAGTGACATTCGAGGACGAGCCACGCTCATGGGAGAAAAGGACACCGTTCAGATCAAAAACGATACAGTACTTTCGCCGTGACTCTGAAATGAAATGCGTCAGCATAAAAAATGGTACAAGTCAATTTTACCATCTACAATATTAGCGAATGGTGCTCCCGATGGTCGTTCAGAGGGTTTTGGTCGAGGAAACGTGAAGGGCGGAAATACTCTCCTCTGCAATGTGGGGTCAATCGCATCCGATGGCGTGTGGGCACATGCCATTTCAGCTGTAGACTCTGGTACAACTGGCTCAACAGTGGCATGGGGTGGTTCCGATGGCGTGTGATCACACGCCATTTCAGCTGGTGCCTCCGTTAGCAAAGTGGACATGACCGAACAGGCAGCAGGGGCGGTGTAGGGAGGTTCCAATGGCGCGTAGTCAGACGATTGGGCACACGTTGGAAATGAGGATACGACCGGCTCGGCGGCTGGGGCGGCCTCATGCGGGTCCAATGGCGCCTGGTCACCGTCAGTTGGATACGTGGACAAGATTGACTCAGTGGTATGGGCAGCATCAAGTGGAGCGTGGTCAGCTTGCTTGGCGTTGATATGGATAGTAGCCTCCACCAGCTCTGATGACTCTTGCAGGCAAGTAGAGTCCACTGGCGGATCCATATGCATGTCCAAATATCTCCCTTCGATTGAGATGGTATCCTCCCGTGCTACTAAAAACAAACTCATTAGCACATTGAATCGGCTATACTGTATTTACCATCAACTGCTATTGAGGAACTAGGACCGATATCACTTGGGCGCACTGCTGATTTTGAAGGATTGGACATACGTTTCGACCCTTGCTTGGCACTATCCTTCCTCGACACTAAAGGCTAGAGTTTGTATCTTAATTCAACTGAATAATCTCTACTTACCATTTCTTCTGCGACCTACATGGACAATGTTAGAAATGGTAAAAGGTTAGGAATGGATGTACTATTATTTACCTGATGGTTTGTCTTGTATGACCTTCCTCCGCTGCTCTTTGGCCACCTCAGGCTGGCCATCGTCGTCATCATCGTCATCGTCGTTATTGTGATCGTCACCATTGTGAGGACCATCCAAGTCCTCTTCGTCCTCCTCTTCTTCGTCCTCCTCTTCTTCGTCCTCCTCTTCTTTGTCCTCCTCTTCGTCCTTCTGCTCTTCCTGCTCATTATCTTTCTCTTGCTCCTCATCCCCCTCTTGCATTTCTTCCATAGGCTGCTCAGGCTGGATGGCTTGTTTTTCCAGGACCATCTTGGGAAAATCATCTGGCCGAGTCTCCATCTCAAAATACAAGACATCCATAGCCTGTTTTAGTGCGTGACCTAGGACCGTATCCTCACCCGACTGTCTTAACATGGTTTCTGCACGTTCTTGCACCCTTCAAAGACGACGAGATGAGAAAAACGTGGCCCTGACTTGAAAAGCATTTGAAAAGCTATTGCGTTGAAGACCCAGCTGAGCATTTCCCATGCTGCACCTGGAGCTTTCTTTGGATTCGAAAGCTCCATAGCCGTCTTCAGTTCCTCAGGCACGGGTAAATTGACCTCCCTCAGATCAATTCGATCGGCTTTGTTGAACGAAGCTGGGAAGTCACTCCAGTCCCACTCTGCTGCAGGACCAATAACAAGGGCGAGTGTGAAGATGCGGACATTCGTCGGTATCTTCTTCTTAGCCATTATCCCATGGATCTCCCGCATCTCCTTGCCTTTCAACCGAGCCTTCACCTCGTTCAAGGCCTTCCAGAACTTGTGATAGGATTCGGAGTCGTAGATCATATAGTGGACTGAAGATTCCACCTCCGCAAGTCCCACCATTAAGTCAATGATGGAGCTGACTTCGTCTGCATGAGTGATCTCCTCGTTTGTGAAGTCCATCACACAAAAGATGTTCTTGACCTGCTCATCTCCGCGGGAAACGATGCTCCTCCACCTTTGATCCTCATCCGAATTCACGTATACCCAGTAAGGTTCTCAATAGGCCTCTGCTGGGGGGTCGAGCTGTTTCTGAAGCCGGCGGTCGACATCCCTCTTAATGAAATTTGGATACTGATCCAACTTCTCAGCTTTACTTTTCGTGGCATCCCGCAGCAGATCGATGAACTTGGGGGCCCCCTTCACGTAGTCGTCGATGTCTTCATTTGACAAGTCCAGCTCTTCCATCATCTCTTGCGTGGTGTCGATGCTCACCCTCGCCACGGCCACTTGCTCGAAGATCCAATCCTTCAATAGCGCACGAGCTCTCAGAGTCGTGCACAAGTCCTCGTATGTCACAATATGGCCGGGAGTCATTTTGGTCTTGTTGAAGACTACCTCACCACGTAGAAGAGCATTAGCCACTGTCAGAAGGTCATCGTCGTCTAGAGACCGCGAGAAACGCAAGGCGTTGAGCTTCAAATCATTGGGCTTCCGGCCGTCCTCCACACCCATTGAGTTTAGCAACTCCCTGTCATGGTACTTCCTCAGCACATCTACCCATTTGTCAAAAACAGCTTTTGTCGCGAGTAGAATGTTATGGATGCCTGTAATGGAAATGGCGTGAGGCCACATGCTATGCCACATGCAACGAGGCTTACCTGCCAGGCGCTAGTTGCTAGTGCACATCCTTGTCCTGGTTTTTGTGGCTTCTTCAGTTGAACCCAGAGCTTCCGTGTTCGTGCCAATGTCTCGTGCAGACCCGATTTGTAGCACGTTTCTTGCTTGACATTCTGCGCGTGGGAGATGTATATGATAGATCGGAGGGGCGAGTTGCCTTTTATCAGGCGGACAACTCTTGTCTTGAAGACTTTCTTCACCTCCTCGCCCACCATAATATCCACAACTATCTGTTGCATCGCCAAGCTAGAATGCTGCCCGGAGACGGCATAGAACCGGATGTTCTGATCGTCCAACACCTTCCTATTGATCAAGTCTGGAAACCTCGTCTCGCCCTTCATTGTTCGGTAGTAGGGGATCACGTCTGCGATGTCGGGTGTTACTGGACTTGCCAGCATCTTCTGCTTCAGTTTCTCCACCCACTCATCAGATACTAGCCTGTGGTTGTATTTGCTTTGGATGTCGATACGGCTCACGTCGATTGTATATACTTTGTTGGAATAGTAACAAGTACTATTATCTGCGACAATTTTTGCTGCCTCTTCTTGCTCTTTCTGCTCTTTACGGCTCTTCTTTTTGGTGGGTGTAGTGTTCGAACCCGAGGCAATGGCATCACCGAGTAGCTTCTTTTTTGGAGCAGCAGAGTCGGACGTCGGCTTGAGCTTGACCACCCTTTTCTGCTTCGGGGTAGTTTCCAGATCGACCCCCTTCCCCTTCGCTTCGCAAACTGGAGGCACTCTCAACGGCTCAATGTTGGAATATAGTTTTTGAACATCGCCGTAGGTGAGGTCCGTGGATTCCATGTGATCTTCATAGACCCGCAGCGTCTTTGAAATTGTGGGCCTCCTGGACAAGCTCTCCCTAGCTCCCTCTAGGAATTCCTCATAGCCGCTGCCCCCCTCCGGGAAGCCGCTAGGATGTGCAAGGTGGATCTTGAAGGCGGACGCTGTCTCTACCACAAGTGCCAGTCCATATTCTTGCATGGAACTGCATGGAGTGTCTGTCACTTGGATGAGGATCCCCATGCATTCTTTTCTCCCACCATCTGTGTTGTACAGCCTCAGATCCTCGCCTTCCATCCCGAAAGTCCAACTGGTGAGCTCCTCCCCCTTCTCTGCATCCACATTGACAGTGGCTGGAAGAAGAACGCAATTCCTCGCCTGTTCAGAAATGCACAACAATTAGAGCTGACAGATGAAAAGCTAGCAGCTGGAAATAACGTGAGGCCACACGCCATTCACCACTGCATCACATATCTTGAGGCTGCATCCTAAGATGGCGTGAGGCTACACGCCATCTATAACCGGACTGCACTCGAGAGCCCAATCGGTGCATGCCAATGTTGCTACTGAATGGCATGTGGCCTCATGCCATTTTCTACTTGGTCTAAAAGACTTACCATTTGAAGCCGAATGGAGGCCGTGACAATCGAGGCCGGACTCGCTGGCGAATGTGCACTGTGTGTGCAGCAGATCGTAGCAGCAAGGCTACTCTGCCACTTACAGTTGGAGAGTGGTGCTGAAATCTCCCGAGACGCCAAGTGGGCTGCGTGTGGGTGGCGGAGTGGGCGGCGGAGTTGGCGGCGAAGTTACAAACTGGGTGTGTCTTGAAGTGGATGCCGATGCACACGAGCGCGATGCGAGCGCGAGTGTGATGCAAGCGCGACTGGACGCCGATGCACACGAGAAACCTGTAGAGAAGTGAGCGTGATCGCGAGTGGGAGCGCGATGCGAGCGGGAGCGCGAGTGTGATGCGAGCGCGAGCGCGAGTGTGATGCGAGCGCGAGCGCGAGTACAAAACAAAATGCAAAACCTAACCTCACATGCGCGAAATGTCACAACGGTTGGTAATCCTGCCACGTCATCATTCCTCGGACTTGGGCGCCACCATTAATTTCTAGATTGCCGCGCGCATGCAAGCACGCAAAATCCAAAAGAAATCCGCAACGTCATCATTCCTCGGACTGCATGCAAGCGAAATCCAAAAGAAAGATCATGATTGGGATATCATTTAATACCCTCGCTATATTTATACCATGCATGATTGGATATTCCAAAGCATCTTGTATTTCCAAAAATGGCAGATGTTCAGCTAAATAAAGAAATTCTATCTGTTTCTATTTTTCTCTCAAATCAATATTATAGCGTGTGGGCTCATGCAATTTTGAACCAAAGAAACCCAAAAAACGTTGGACCCAAAATATTTTGAAAAAACCCAAAAAACCCTAAACATTTTAAACCCAAAAATCCAGGCGTCCTGTGGCGTTATTCCTTGAATGGCGTGTGGGCGCATGCCATTTTCAGGGCCAAATGCTGAATGGAGAAAAATTCCTTTTCAGTGCAAATGCTGCAAGAGGCAGATGCCGAGCACAAAGGACTGTAACTACCTCACATGACACAGATAAACTTTTCTCTATTTGGCAAAGATAAACTTTATAGCGTGTGGGCTCATGCAAGTTTGAACCCAAAAAATGCACCAAAAAATTCTCAGCGTCATCTGCCGTTATCTCTTGAATGGCGTGGGGCCGCATGCCATTTTCAAGGGCACATAGGAGTATATTCCTAGGATATTCTGACACGCGCGAGATTTTTTGAGTTTTCTAGAGATCCAACCGTTAGATTGCAACTAGATTTTACAGAATGGTATACAATGTCTTTCTTGATGACCCTGCAAAGAAGCATCTCGATCGGACACCACATGAGACCACACGAGCCTTACAATGTTTCAGGGGCATTTGCCATAGATCCGACCGTTATTTTGCTCCAAGATTTTACAGTTTGGTGTGCATTGACCTTTCCATCGACACTGCAGGGACATCACAATCAGATGCAGGATCACAAGAAACTAACTTCACTAACTCTGGTTTCACCAAGATCTACATAAGGAGTTATGAAATGAAAGGACCCTCTCTATTGAAATGTGTTTATGGTCCTAGGGGCATTGTGACATATCAAAGGATTTTGCATCAAGTTCTGTATTTGCATGTTTATCAAGCTACTGAATTGCTAAACCCTAAACCCTAAACATGTGGCAAATGCTGCGTGAAGAAAGATGCCCTTTCTGGGCAAATGCTGTAAGAGGCAGATGCCGAGCAGATGTATCTCAGGCTAGCGAAGGGGACAAACGAAAGCTAGCTATAAACATGACGGGATGCAAATAGATTACTAGGCTGGTCCTGCGAAAATCAAAAACCATAATTGAAAACATTGAAAATGCAAAAAGAAAGGTTTATAATATTTTTGAATTTTAAGCAACCAAAGGAATGTAAGTAGGGCATGTGTTTGTAAGTTTAAAAATGCCTCAGCCATATAAATTCCCAAGTAAATAAAGCTGTTTCTATTTTTGGTACAGGTAAACTTTATAGCGTGTGGGCTCATGCAATTTTGAACCCAAAAATGCACCAAAAGATGCTCGACTAGCATTATTCTTTGAATGGCATGTGGCATTATATTGCCATAAATGGACGTACACACACAGCATAATTATTCCTTTACACGGCAAATAATCTTGGCGCGGATCGCTGACATGGCATGGCAAAGTTCGAATCACTGACATGGCACAGCTGGATCGAGGCAAGGACATGATGTGACAAAGTTCAACCTCCGACAGCAAAGTCTAGAAGCTACTCAGTTTGAAATTTGTCAGAGGAATCATAAGATCTGGTTTGTCAGAGGATTTGATGTGACGTTCAAGCGTGTGTTATTTTTGAATTCTCGAACTCATTCCTAGGTCTATCATTTTTGTGCGCCGTGTTCTTGGTTCCACTGAGCGCAGTGAGCGCTGTTTGTGTAAGCGGTGTTGTGGGCTGTGGTTTATGCGTCTACGAGCGGTTGCGGCATTGCGAGCGCCATTGCGAGCGGCAGTTTATGCGAGTGGCAGTTTGTGCGAGCGGCGCTACGAGCAGTTGCGGTGTTGCGAGCGGCACTGTCTTTGGTGTGGCTACCGCTTCCTCTTGATATTCGGCACTTGTGCTTCCTGGTATGTTCACCATGGAATGGCTTAGGACCACATTTAGAAATGGCATGAGGCCACATGCCATCTTGGGCCCTTGCAATTTCATGGCTAGCGTATTGTTATGTATGTTTTTACTTGCCTGCAGCTGTGTGTATATCAAGATGGCATGAGGCCTCATGCCAATTTTGTGAATGCGAAATTTCACGTGGGTGTCAATAGCATGTTTGAATAATGGCATGTGGCCTCATGCTATTGAGGTTGTTTGGTATGTTATGATTTAGGCCATTCTCCAATCATTTTTTGTATGGTTTTAACTTCTTTTCTGCACTTTCAGAATGGCCTTCAGGGTTGGGGAAAAGGTTTACATTTTGAATGGTGGGAAGAGAGTTGCAAAAGGGACCCTTGTGTCTATGGATCGAAACTTTGTTATACACTGTCAAAGGCTTGGGGAAGGCAATGCTGCTGTATCAGTAGAGACTGTCTTCGATGGGAATGTGGTCGCTATTGAACGAGGAGAGATGGTCGTCGGGGTAAATGTTGTTGTTGCCTTGAAAAATCTTCAGAAGAAAGCAGATGTTGGGGACAGCGCAAGTGCGACGCATGTTCCCTCCGTGGATCTTAAGAACCGTGCTACATGGATTCAGGCCAAGGTGTTTCTAAACAACCCCGAGGGGGAGGTGGTAGCTGAGGGCTTAGCCATAGTTGTCGATCCAAGAGATGCGGTTGCTAATCAAGAATTGGGCTGGGATGATATTGGAGTTGCGATTTTAGGGGTTGTTGACACAGAAGAAAACAGTCTGACTATTGGAAGCATTGTGCGGTGGAAATTGAGGCACTTAGTGTTTGAGAATGTGAAGGATTCACAATCAAACACCACTACAACTGATGACAGAACATCTCTTCATGGGAAAAGAAAGTACACCTTCCTAAAGCGCAGCCAAAGGGATCTGAGCAACGAACCGAAAAGGCAGAAAATGGCGATGGAGGTTCGAATGGTCTCGACAGTTGCTTGTTGCAAGAGGAGGTGCTGTCAACATGCTGATTGGGATGCTATTGAAGAGGAGAGAGCAAGATACAAGACATTGTCCTGGAAGGCAGCTCGCAATTTTGTGTATGAGGCATTACGGTCATCTGTTGATGCTTCAGAACATCAGGTGGGGGGCATGGTCTTCCAGAGGGGTTTGGTCTGCATGAAGGCATGGAGAATCATTTATGGAGTCCCTCGAACCACATTCTACAGAATCAAAACTGAGTTCGAGGAACAAAGGGTTCAACAGGCAGTCCATGGGAACGACGGTACGCACAAAACCAGGGGTCATGTTGTATATGGAGAGGCAATCTTCAAGAGGTTTGTCGAGACATGTAGCGAGCAGCAACCACATAAAACCCGCCTCTTGGAAGATGGAACACGAGACACCCAACGAGTTCTCCCTTCCATGTATACCAAGGGGGCCATATTGGAAGATGTGAATCGGGAACTCCAGAGTAATGGCTACAGGAAGCTGAGCCAATCTAGATTTAGTAGATTGTGGAGCAACAGGTTCAGGGATGTGAGTATAGGAAAGTACTCCAGCTTTTCAAAGTGTGACGAGTGCACTGCTATCAAAATGGCTTTGTCGAAGAATTCTTGCAGCGCTCAAGAGCGAGAGACGTTGGTTAGAAGGCGGCTCGACCACAACATCGAGCAGAGAAGCTGCAGGACTGCATATTATCATAACAGGATTCTCTCCATGGAGAGACCTGACTCTTACTTCTGCATCATCCATGACAAAATGGACCAGAAAAAGACGTGCTTACCTCGACTCAATCCTGCCCCCAAGGCAATCTCTTCATCCATGCAGCTGCCTGTGTCTCTATTTGGCATAATCGCTCATGGGCATGGTGCCCAGAACTATGGGAACTTCTTTGTACCTCTATGGGGTGGCGGGGGTGCAAACATGATGATTGCGTCCCTAGCAAAACACTTAAGGTCTCTGCAAAGTGCACAGACTGAGCTGAATGGCCAACCCTTGCATAAGGCCCTTATCGATCGAACCCCATACAGGGTTCAGCTGGAGGAGGAGCAAAGGCTTGCAGTATCGCGTGGGGCCCCATGCCATCCCAGTGAATATGTTGGCCGTCAGATTGTAGGGTTATCACGTGAGGCCTCATGCCATTCCGACGAGGCTGGTCGCCCGGTGAATGCACAGCCTCATCCAAACGAAGCAGAATCTCAAGGAAGTTCTTGCGGCCGATGTGGCCTTCCACCCCATCTTCTGCTCCAAACAGACAATGCTGGCAGTGAGAACAAAAACATGTACGTCTTCGCGTACTTGGCGATGCTTGTTGCCAAAGGCATATTTGAAACGGTTACACTTGGCTTTCTCATGGTTGGGCACACTCATGAAGACGTCGATGCCATGTTCAGTCACCTGGCAGAGTCCCTCCGGCGATCCAATGTCCTCACCCTCCCACAACTCTACGATGAATTCCAAAATTGCATCAAAGGCACTGTTGAAGCTGCACTTCTGACAGAGGTTCCAGACTTTAAGGGGTTTGTAAGAGGCTACATCAGGGACGGATCCGAAACGCTGATTGGCCACTCCAAGCCTCTTCAGTTTCATTTCAGCATGTGTGACGGTGCTCCAGTGATGAGGTACAAGATGAGAGAATGGGACACAGTGTGGCTGCCAGTGGACGGCATTGAACTCTTCAAGAGAGATCCCATAACTGGGGAACCTATGATGCCGATGCACCCGGATGGACTCAAAGACCAGGAAAGTATAGTGGCCGGGATTAGACAGCATATTGCCTTCTGGAAGAGGGGGTTGGTGTTTGGTGGAGAATCCTATTTTCAGAGGTGCAAGCCTTTGCTCGAATACTGGGAGAAGATTATATCTGCTATCCAAAATGGGCCGGTTGTATATGAAGAATTGGAAGAGTCCTTTTGGCCAGAACCCAGAGCACCAGATAGTAGCGGAACAATGTCCTCTGGAAATGCAGTGACAGATAACGATGTTGAGGATCACTATTGTGGGCCGAGGAACAAAAAGCCGGATTCAGCATTCAATCCAGTACAGGTCTGCAAAGGAATGGTCGTGCTTGTCAGACCCAGTAATAAAAAACAAATGATATGGGTGGGGCGCTGCATCACTGATGCAGAGGAGGACACGGAAACTAACTCCTTCAATGTAACTGTGGAGTGGTTCAAGCCAAGTTCCGGATATACGAAGGATTGCCTAGAAAAGAGATGGGTGCTGAATCCAAGGGATCCCAGCATGAGCATATCGGTGGATAATGTTGTGCATGGTTGGATGCGGAAGCAGAGTGCCACCATCACCTTGCCAGATCATGCAAGAGATGCAGCAAGAGCATTCATAACCCGGGTTCAAGGTGAGATTCATTAATATTCCTTTACTAAATTTCTAATGTATTTTATTTCAAGGTGAACAATCCGAATCTGAATCAGAGGAGGCCTGATATAGTGTGTGAGGTAAAACAAAGATGATGTGACATATGCATTTACCAATCACACGTGCATAAATCTAATAATATGGCATGTGGCCCATATTAATGGCACATAAACCCATATTGTGGGCTTACGTGCTTTATGTACCATCATTCCCTTGCAGCGTGTGTGTTGGTTTCCTTTTATAACACAACGAACTCCATATTTTAGGGTGAAGAGCGTTCTCATGGCAAGCACAAAATCTGTAAGTGAGGCCGAAAAGGAGACGGAGAAGGAGATAGGTGAAGATGTAGAATATATAAGTCTTCCAAACTCCCCGTACTATACTCCAGGTGATCATTTTTCTGAACAAACGGCAACATTAACAATTATCGAGAACGCCCCAATAACATCAGAGACAACAATCCAAAGCAAAACAACTGACCCGGAGAAGGATGATAGTACCGCTGAGAGTACCAAAAAGGAGGTGTCCACTAGCGCTTAGGCTTATAATGGCATGTGCCCTCATGCCATTTACTTGATCACCAAATACCTTTTTCCCTTTGCACTAGTATATCTTAATACCGGTCTGAGAAATAGAATGGCATGTGCCCTCAGGCCTTTTACTAAATCACCTTTGAAAGAAATGCAAGCCTCTATGTCGTAAAAAAAAGGTACTAGAGAAATTCCTTAATAATATGAATGTTATTTAGTTTCATGAAAATTTCAAGGGTCAAATGAGTTAAATGACTTCTCCAAACTAGCAATGCCTCTTGCTACACCTTCACAATTAGATTCGTTAGAAAAAGATAACATTGAATAATATCTAAATGTTCTCACCATTAAGTTATATGTCTGGCTAATAGGAATGACGTTCATCTTGGAAAGCTCACCACACGCTCAATGAACAAACAAAAAGTGTGTGCGCGCATGCCATCGCTCTTCTTTAGCTTCAGATTCGGCTTGTTCACCTTGACAATGAGATTTATTATACAACCAGATGGACTCAGTCTGGACATAAAGTCACCGCGCTAGTCACCATGCCCCAGATATGTCTAGCCCCTGGACAAAAAACATATAATTTCACGTCATTTTCAAATACTTGAAAATTTGTATCTAGTCCCATTTTACTGAATAAATCCCACTTTAACGAAATAGAGCTTAGAAAGAAAAAGAAAAAGAAGAGAAGAGGAACACCTCACTGGATGAAGCGTTTGAGATGAGAGTGATTGTGAGCGTGTGGGAGCTCACATCCCTCAGCATCAACTAGCACGTATGCTCCACCTCTAATGTGTCGCTGGACAAAGTAGGGGCCGGTCCAGCGAGGGGAGAATTTCAAAGGTGGCGTGAACTCCTTGAGTAGAACGAGATCGCCATCCTCGAATGGTTCAGCAGACCGCTGGTGATCGATGACCGACTTGATCTTCTGCTTGCCTCGAAGGAGATGTTCAGTCGTGGATCGTCGCTGTTCTTCTAAGGCAAGAACCTCCAAGTCACGTGCATGAAGCTTGTCCTCATCGCTAAGCTGCATCGCTGCTGCGTATCGAAGTGAAAGTGAGAGTGATGGCACCTGGATCTCCACTGGGAGCATGGCCTCTGTCCCATAGACAAGGGAGAATGGGGTCGCAAAGATGGATGTCTTGAAGGACGTCCGAAAGGCCCACAACGCCGTAACCAAGTGCTCGTGCTAACACCTTGGGTGATCCTCCACAAGCTTTGAGATGACTGTCTTTAATATTTTGTTGCTGGACTCTGCCTGGCCATTGCACTCCGGATAATAGCTGCTGCTTTTCACGTGCTTGACCTGCAGTTGCTGGAGAAGATGCTGCATCACCTGTCCAAGGAAGCCGCTGCCACGATCAGAAACCAAAACAGTAGGAACTCCAAATCGGCAAATGATGTACTCGTAGACAAACTTTGCTGTAGACTGCTGATCTGCCTGTCGCAAAGGGGTGGCCTCGACCCATTTTGTGAAATAGTCCGTCGCCACGATGATGTATCGCTGTCCTTTTGAGCTCGGTGGGTTGATCGGGCCAACGAAGTCAAGTCCCCACTGGAAAAAGGGACCTGGAGAAGTGATGAGCTGAAAAGGAAGACGTGGAACATGGCTCTGGGGGTTGAACCGTTGGCACTGCTCACATGACTTTGCATAGGCCAAGCTGTCCTGATGAATCTAAGGCCAAAAGTAGCCATGGCGCAAGAGGAGCTGTGCTGTAACCCGTCCTGAGAAATGCCCCGCACAAGAGTGGAAAGCGCGAAGGAGCTCAGGGACCTCGTGTTCCCCCACACACCGCAACAAAACTTCCTGAGAAGTCCTCCTGTAAAGGTGTCCGTCAAGAAGGCAAAACCCCCGTGCTCGGATCTCCAATGCTTTTTGTTGTACTGGTGAGGAATCTGCTGGGAACTGACCTGAATCCAGGTACACCGCAACATCCTGTAATGCTGCTGGGACCACAAAGGAGGTAGCTTCAGCAACCAGGAACTGGCTTGGATCCATCACACGCTTCCGCCGCTGAAGCTCGAAAGGAAAACCCCAAGCCCCAACACTACTAGTCTAGAACCCAAGGATCTTTCCACTTGGAAAGTAGCACACACTGCTTTGCCAAAAGGTAGGATGGATTGCATTGAATTGATGTGAGTATATAAACACAAGGAAGGGTTGCGACCCTTGAGTCGAGGATCAGTGATGTGTCCAAAGGAGGCATCCCTTGGAACCTTGTGTCAACAAAGTAAGGGATGTGACTTATGGATCACTGAGGTGGCGGAGACTCAGTGACCCTTGGTGGAGATTGATGAAGTGTCGAAGGGGTGCCACCTAAGGATGGTCTAAACCCAAGGTTTAGCCCTAACCCAAGGATTAGTACTAACCTTAAGCCCAAACTCACCACTTAGGCTCAACCTTAGCCCAAGCTAAGTATTTAGGCCATTTTTGGGGTGCGACATCACCCCCCCTCCAATAGTGCTACGTCCCGGAGCACTCTCCTCCTCACTCCCTTGAGATGGATAAAATGTCTCCGGCGGGTAGTACTTCCGTAGGCGAGACCCGTTCACGCGAGTAGAAAGAGAAGTTCCTTCCATATCCTTGAGTTGCACCGAGCCGTTTGGAAACACAGCTTCCACTCGATATGGTCCAATCCAGCGAACTCGAAGTTTGCCAGGTCGCTTCCAATACTTACTCTCGTAGAGAAGTACTAGGTCACCCTTGTTGAAGAGCTTGAGACGAAGGAATCGGTCATACCATGCCTTCCTTCTTTTCTGGATAGCTTCCCGAGTTTGGAAAGCAAGTTGACGTCGCTCGTCCAACTTATCAAGCTGCTCCAACCTAGCTTGAAGAGCTCCATCCCAATCCATTGCGTGTTCCACCGCCATCCGCATGGAAGGAATCTCAAGCTCCAATGGCAACACCGCTTCTTGTCCGTAGACCAATTGAAAAGGTGAAGCATGAGTAGTTACCTTATAGGCAACACGATAAGCCCAAAGAGCGTCGAGCAACCGCTTATCCCAATCGGTTCGGTTGGCATTGGTGATCTTGGCCATGATCTCACACAGAGTCTTGTTGGTTCTCTCCACCTGCCCGTTGGCTCGAGGATGATAAGGGGTAGATTTCCGGTGGGAAATAGCATACTTCCTCACCAACTCTTCGATCACCTCATTGAGGAAATGTGTACCCCGATCACTAACCAGCTCCAATGGGCACCCGAACCGTGTGATAATGTTCTCGTATAGGAACTCAGCCACTCGAGCTCCTGTGTCCTCCTTCAAGGCTTTTGCTTCAGCCCACTTGGTCACGTAATCGGTGCACACCAAGATGTAGCGGCAATAAGTATGCCGAGTTGTGGGGAGTGGCCCCATAAAATCGATTCCCCACTTCTCAAATGGAAGAACTGGAATAATGGGTGTCAACGGCATCAAGTCCCTCCGGGTAGGTCTTCCACTTCTCTGGCATGGATCACAACTTCGCACGTACCTTGCGGTATCTCGGTATATAGTAGGCCACCAATAGCCTGCTTGAAGCACTAACCTTGCTGTAGCTGCTGCCCCAAAATGCCCAGCATATGGACTATCGTGGCATGAAGCCACAATGGTTTCCACTTCATGTGGAAGAATGCACCGTCGTAAAACGTTATCACGTCCCACCTTATATAGTTGTCCAGCTATAAGTGTATACGCTCTTGCTTGAAGAACAAGCCTTTTCCTTTCCGGGCCTCTCAAGTTGTCTGGAAAATCTCCCGAAGAAAGGTAAGTAGCAATGCCAAAGTACCAGTCTGGTATGGCTTCCACTGCAAAGGCCGCAACTCCGAAGAGAGCAGCATCTCCCAGGTCGTCAGGAATATCTTCCATAGAGGGTTGGGCTCGAACTCTGGAGAGATGGTCAGCCATCACGTGAGCCTTTCCTGGTCGTAACACCACTTCGAAATCGAACTCTTGAAGGAGAAGTAACCATCTCGAAATCCTCCCAGTTCGGCAAGGCTTAAGTATCAAATACTTAAGTGCTTGATGATCAACGTAGAAGATGAACTTCTGGCCAAGTAGATAATGGCGGAACTTCTGTACCGCAAAGACCATGCCCAGTCCTTCACGGTCTGTCGCAGAATAATTCCTCTCAGCCAACGAGAGTTGACGGGAAGTATAGAAAACCGGGTGATCCATTCCACCTTCCGGTTGGCATAAAACCGCACCAATAGCATAGGCCGAAGCATCCACGTGAACATGGAATGGTTTATCCCAGTTAGGAGGAACCAATATCGGAGCTTTCACCAAACACTCCTTCAACTCCTCAAAAGCTTGTTGGCACTTCGAACTCCATCGGAATTCCACTCCCTTCTTCAACAAGTTGGTCAAAGGCAATGCCTTCTCGGAGAATTTGTTGATGAACCTCCGGTGATATCCGACATGTCCAAGGAAGGCTTGAATGTCCTTCATGTTCACGGGTGCCTCCAACTCTTGAATCACTCGAATCTTAGCCGGGTCAATGCTCAAACCTTGAGAAGATACTACTCGGCCGAGCAAAATACCATGAGTAACTCCGAAGGTGCATTTAAGTGGATTTAGGGAGATGCCATACTTGCGACATTGCTCAAAACAAAGTCTAAGCTTATTCAAATGAGTGGATACATCACTGAACACGCTAAAGTCATCGAGAAAAATCTCGAGAAAGTCGTGGAGCATTTGCCGAAATGCTGCTGTCATCACTCTTTGAAATGTCGCCGGGGCATTGCACAGCCCAAAAGGCATCACCCTGTAAATAAAACAACCCCACTCAGTGATGAAAGTGGTTTTCTCCTGGTCACCCGGAAAGATGGTAACCTGGTTGTATCCACTGAACCCGTCGAGGAAAGAATAAAGGTCATGGCCTGCTACAGTGTCCAGCACATTATCAGTAAAAGGAAGTGGAAAAGCATCCTTCACTGTCGCCTCGTTGAGCTTGCGGTAGTCCACACACACTCGGAGCTTCCCGTTCTTCTTTGGCACCACCACAATGGGAGAGACCCACTCGCTCCCCTCCACCTCCTCAATGAAGCCGGCAGCTTGAAGTTTGTCGATGTCCTCCTTCACTACCTTTGCATAGCGCGGGTTGAGGCGGTAGGCTCGCTGGCGACGAGGAATAGCACCGTCAACCAGGCGAATTCGATGTTGAGCGATTTCGGAATCCACGCCTTTCAGCTCGTCGTAGCTCCACGCAAGGATGTCGCGGAACTCGAGGAAGAGCTGATGGAAGAGTTCTCTGGCATCTGGTGAAAGCTGAGCTCCCACCTGCAGTTCCCTCCTCTCAGAATTTCCATTAAACTCAACGAGAAGGGGAACACAGAGTGGGGAAGTGAGGAAATCAGGTTCAGAAGGAGAGGAGTTCACCTCTATCCCAGCTGGAACCTCTCTGATCTTCAACTCGGCTTCACGACTGTGGAAAAAACGAGCTGGAAAGTTGTCGAGTTCGGGGTCGTACTCCACCGACTGGAGTCTTGAAACCTCCACAGCGTTGCACTCCACAACGAGAGGCACATCCTCCACCAGGTCCTCAACTTTCTGGAGCAACTCCTGACCGAGAAACAGATGTTCCTCGGCTTCCTCCAGCTTGTCCAGTTGCAGCACCAGGAACCGGGTGGTGACCAGAAACTCTCCCACGATCAGAGCAACTGTAGGGATGAATCCACGAACCTGGTGGTAAACTCCAGGAAGTATCTCCAACAGCAGGCCTGGAAAGCCGAACTCCTGCACATCATACTCCTCGGCCACCGCAGCAGTCATGAAGCAGGTCTGCACCTCATGCAAAACCTGAGCTCGGAGGGTCCCCACATCCACCAAGCGAACGTCCACCACTTGAGCCGAAGGCAATGTGATCACTCGGAGCATGTAGCAAGGGGGATCAAGCTCTCCTCTTCGAAAAAGGTACAGCCTGCTCCGCTGTCCGAATTCATCTGTTGTGACCACAGTCTCGTGCAAGTAGTTCATCTCAGCACTAGTAGTCCTCAGCCAGTCTGATCCAAGGACAACAGCAATGTCTCCTGGTCGCTTAATCACCAACAGGTTCACGATGAAGCGTTGGTTGCCGAGGAAGAGAAATACATCCTCCACCTTGCCGTAAATGGGAAAAACGTCCCCATCAGCACATACGGCCACTTGGTCCTGCTCAGTGATGGTGATCCGCAGCCGAGCTGCTACAGCAAAGTCAATGGTGATGAAGCTCTGCAGCGCTCCAGGATCCACCAACATCAAACAATCGAGGCCCTTCACGTACCCCATGGTAAACAGTGAAGCATCCAGCGCAGGATCTCCCCGAACGTTAGGAGGAAAAGGAAGTATCTCCGCTTGGATCATAAGGAAAGGAACCTAGGAAGAAGCTCCCAGCCGCTGAAGAAGATCTTGACTGCTCACCGTTGAGTGGTGATCGGGTATGACCAGCTGCAGCTCTTCATCAGCTCCATTCTCAGAAACGTTCTCCTCAGCCACGAGCTGCTGGAGCTCCACACCGGGCATCTCCTCTTCCGACACCTCCTCTTGAAACACATCCTCCTCAGTGGATTCAGATGTAGTATCGGAGTCTCCATCTTCTGGTTCCACAGCTACTGGTTTTTCCCGCTTATATCCCGGCCTGACATGCACTTGGATTGGAATTCGGAAGTTCCCATCCCCGATGGTCAGCACCCCCGTTCCCCAGTTATGCTCAGCTGATGCTTGAAGCAGCCAGGGCCGGCCCAGCAACAACGGGTAGTTGAGACCTGCTCCCTCCTTCATTTTGAGGACCACGAAATCAATGAAGAAGTTTACTCCTGCGATCCAGGTTTTCACACCCGAAACAATTCCCACGGGCTGAACTCTCCGTTGATCGGCCATCCGGACAGCAAAATGAACTGGCACAGGCGTGGGAAGCTCAAACCTTCTCCACGTTTCCAGTGGCATGATGTTTACACCGCTTCCTCCATCGAGCGTGCAACCACGTATGAGTTCCCCCTGAATCTCCACATCCACGCAGGGAGAACTCATATCCGCTATGACAGGCCAGGCAGAGTTCACCACCGCCTCTTTGTGTGCCTGCATGGCTGTGGAAATAGCCTTCCTCAAACCCGGTGCCAAAGCTAGAAGCTGAGCAAAACTGATACTCGGCTTCTGATTCTTTAAATCAGCGAGAACGTCGTACGGTGGGGGCTGCAAGTTCGGCACACGCTTGTATCTGCGCCCCTTCTTCCTTGATAGCCCGGCCTCGGGATCTCTCACGCCTTCCTCAGCACTTGCCTTGCCACACTCCATCCTTCGCTCACCACTCGCTTGCTGCAGATGCCCTGTTTGTGAGCCGATGGCACTCTTTAGCGCCGTTCCACCAAGTGCCGTGGCGCTTCCTTCCAGGGGCTTGGCGGATGAACCCGCATCCGCTGCCGCCTTTACCTCCGCGCCCCTTCGCTGCTCGGCCACCACATCCCTAATTCCAAAATTAGGGTTCCTGAGTAATTCTGAATTCTTCGCGTGTGCTGGCGGCGTTGATTCGAATGCACGGTGCAGCGCTGGTTTGTTCTCCATTCCCACTTCCTGCTCCTTGAGGCGCCTCCGGAACCTGCGTACAATCGCCTCTGGATCATCCACGTACTCCCCTGGAGCACAAGATTGAACGCCTCCTGCATTCTGCTGCTGCTGCACTACTTGTGAGCGTGTGGCCACGTTCAGGCAAGGGCGATCGGCTTCCATCTCCCCAGCTCCAAGGTGAATTCCTCCCGATTGCTCCATACTTTGTTTTCCCCTTAATTCAAAATTCGATTTTTGAAAATTAGGGCTCCCGCCAATCTGGGCATTCCCTGTGATGGTTGTAACTCGGCTACTATCCCCTCGTCGAAGCTGGTGCTGATTCTTTTGCTGCTGCAGCTTCCTGTATTCCTCCTCTGGTTCAACATCAGTGTAGACATCTGCTGCATATCTTCCCTCAGCTGTTTGTTGTGCGTTGAACACGCTTGGCTGCAGCATTTGCCCAGTGGGATCAATTGCATAAGCTTGGGCATTTGCTGTGTAGTGCTCATTCCAGCTGATCGGCTGAACGAAAACAGCCTGAGAGTCAACCACGTTCTTGGCTCTGGTTTTCTGAAGCTTGTGAGGGCAGTTTGCTTGCTCGTGAAGCCCCTGAGTTTGGCAAATGCCACAAATTGGTTGATAACCAATTTGCTTTCGCGGATGAGGGCAATTTGGAGAAATATGGCCCACTTCTCCACAGTTGTAGCATGTCATAGGACCTCTCCTTGGTGGTGCTCGACCCCTTCCTCCTCCTGTAACCCCCGCAGCATAAACTGGGACCATCTCACCCGTATAAACTGGAGCATAAGTAACCGGTGGAGAGTACGGTTGAGGAAGCATGTGGAGTTGTTGCTGCTGAGGCATTCCTCCTGGTGTAGCATGGATGTAAGCTGCTTGAACCTGATTCCCCGGCTTATAGTGGCAATCTTCTGATCTATGATTCGCTCGCTTGCAATGCTTGCAACGAGGTATAGCATCTTGCGGGCATTCGTTGGGATAATGCCCGTAACTTCGGCAACGAACACACCAAATGTTGTCCCTGGTCTTCTGCTGTCGTCCGGGGCTTTGGACTCCCTTAATCCAATTGAGCTGGAGGTCCGACATCTTCTGAGTAAGGGTTTCCACCAAACTTTCTTGTGCTTTCTTCACTTCGGCTTGTACTTCAGCTTTCACATCCGGAACCGGTGATTGTTGATAAATGCCATAAGGCATTTGCTGCTGCATCATGGGAGAAGGAACTTGACCAGGTACCGTTGAGTATGCCATCTTTGTATAGTCCATAGTTCCCATTCCCGCAGGTGCAACTCCTCCGTGGAGTCCACTTGTTGAATACATGGCTGGATTCGTCGTAGCCATGTTGGCCATAGGATTGGCCGATGAACTTCCCGAGCTCATCATTTGACGATTCACTCCAAGATGGGCTTGTTCCCAATTCCCAGCAAAAGCTATTGCGGTATTCAAGTCCGCTGGGCTTTGGCACTTCACGTGAATCTTCAAAGGGAGGGGAAGACCTCCCACAAAGTATCTCACTCGCTCTTCTGCCGTAGGTTGTGGAGTTCTCTTGAGCAAGAGACCTTTGAATCGCAAGGTATAACTTTGTAAGCTCTCTCCGGGCAACATTTGGAAATCATAGAGGCTATCCATGATCCATTGATTGAATCCAACAGGTCGAAACGCTGTTAGGAACGCTGCTCGAAACGCTACCCAATCAGCTCCTGCCGGAATAGTGGTCATCCACTCCGCCGCCACTCCAAGAAGGGTAGCAGGAAATAGCTTCCTCCTTTCCACGGCTCCAGCTTCATCATTTGCTGTAGTGGTGTTCTCAAATGCCATCACGTGAGCGTCTGGATCTCCAACTCCCGTGAAGGTAGAGTATTTCATCTTTGTTGTCGCGGTTGCCATTGCTTGTGGTGGTTGTTGTTGTTGTTGCTGACCTTGTCCTTGTGCTTGTGGTGGTGATGGTGGTGGTGTAGGAGGTGATATCACAACCTCCTCTTGCTCTTCTTCTTCTTCTTCTTGTTCTTCTCTAGATGATCCAACCGGAGATGTCTCTCGGCTTGGTCTTGGGCTTGTCTCCGGAGTGGGTGTAGGGCCTTGTCTCCTACGATACCTCTCCTCCCGGAATAACCTTTGTGCTTCTCTTCTCTCGGCTTCTTGTTGTCTCTCCTCAAGCAATTTCTGGTACTCGTACTGCGAACGGCGCATACACACCCCTCCTTTAGTGAAGTCGCCGAGCTGTCTTCGGCTACCGAGCTGTCTTCGGATTCTTCACTCCATTGGCAGAGCAGCAATGTGCATACCTTCCCGGACAGTGCACCAGAAATGAAGCTCGAAAGGAAAACCCCAAGCCCCAACACTACTAGTCTAGAACCCAAGGATCTTTCCACTTGGAAAGTAGCACACACTGCTTTGCCAAAAGGTAGGATGGATTGCATTGAATGGATGTGAGTATATAAACACAAGGAAGGGTTGCGACCCTTGAGTCGAGGATCAGTGATGTGTCCAAAGGAGGCATCCCTTGGAACCTTGTGTCAACAAAGTAAGGGATGTGACTTATGGATCACTGAGGTGGCGGAGACTCAGTGACCCTTGGTGGAGATTGATGAAGTGTCGAAGGGGTGCCACCTAAGGATGGTCTAAACCCAAGGTTTAGCCCTAACCCAAGGATTAGTACTAACCTTAAGCCCAAACTCACCACTTAGGCTCAACCTTAGCCCAAGCTAAGTATTTAGGCCATTTTTGGGGTGCGACAGCCGCATGTGAAAAGTTGGTTGGAACTCTTGGATGGTCACAATCCAAAATAAAGTACGAGGACTATGAACCGGTCGCTGTAAAAGAAAGGTCAGCACATTAAAATAGACATGGAAATGGATACGGGCTCCAGCGAGAAAGTGACAAAATCGCTCCAAGGTATAAACAACAGCCACTGCTTCTTTTTCCGCATCCACATATTTCTTTTCAGTCTCCTTGAATGAATGTGAGGCATAATATGTTGCATGTGGTGGCTTGACAGGCTGTGAACATTGGCAAAGGCATACTCCAAAAGCCTCTGTACCCGTTGTGATGTAAATGTCAAAAGGAAGTTGTCGTTCTGGTGGTTGGAGTACTGGGGCCGTGCGGAGTGACTGCTGTAGTGATTCAAAGGCTTGTTGTTGGGACTCACCCCAGATAAATGGAACACTGTGTTGTAGCAAAGCTACCAAGGGCCGTGAACGTGCGGCATAGTTGTGGAGGAAACGGCGAAAGAAACCTGTTTGCCTGAGGAAGCTGCAAAGCTGCTTCAAGTTGGTTGGTGGGTTCCGATCCAGAATCTCTTAAGTCTTGGCTACCTAGGGTCTGATCCCATCCCGAGAGACATCAAAGCCCAGTAACCGGCCTTCGGTTACCCCGAATTTACACTTTGCCGGGTTCAATGAAAACCTGTGTTGTCGGCAACGAGTGAAAATCTGTTCCAAGTGCATAAGGTGATCCTCAAAGGAGTCAGAGGTCATGCACAGATCATCCATATACACCCTCAAGGCGCCTCCAATCAAGTCGTGAAAGGCATGGGTCATAAAGCGCTGAAAAGTAGCTCCGGCGTTACACAAGCCAAATGGGAGGACGTTGAAAGCAAAGACGCCCCAAGGTGTCCGGAAGGCCGTAAGATCTCGATGATCCGGATGAATGAAGATCTGGTTGTACCCTGAAAAGCCATCCATGAAAGAGTAGTACCGGTGGCCAGCCATCTCATCCACAATCGCATCGATAAACGGAGTTGGAAAGTGATCTTTCGTAGTTGCCTTGTTCAAGTCTCGAAAATCAATGCAGAGGCGGAGTTTTCTATTTGCCTTGCATGCAGGGACGAGATTGGCCACCCACTCTGAGCTCTCCAAAGGGTAAATAAAGCCAGCTGCTAGTAGTCACTCAATCTCCAACTTCATCTCGGAGTGAGCTGTCGGGCTGAAACGCCGCATCTTTTGACGGACTGGTTTGGTTGACTCTGAAAGCACAATACTGTGCATGATTGTGTCCATGGGAACTCCTAGAAGTTGACTGTAGTCCCAAGCAAACACGTCCTTGAAATCGTGAAGGAGATCTAAGAGCTTTGCTGCGTTTGTTGAAGCAAGCAATATGGCGATAAAGACCGGATCCTTGTCATCACCTAGAAAAACAGCATGAACCCTGGAGTCTGGAGAAACCTTGGTTTCAGGAGGCTCTATCTTTGATTCTTCCCTGACCCTGGAAACCGAAGAGCAGGGAGTGCCTTTAGCTTCTCGCATTGTGGTGATTGCTTGGTGTGATAACCTGTCTGCCCAAAAGTTTTCTTCACGGGGGACACTTTGAAAAGACATCTCAGAGAACTCATCCTTCAGGTTGACCGCCCGCTGCCATAGCTCTTTCAGGTTCTCTTTGCGGACTTGGTATTCTCCAGTAAGTTGGCGTATGATGAGTTGCGCATCTCCAATGAAAGTGACTCGCCTAAACTTGAGGTTTGTGGCCAGCTTCATGGCACTGATGGCCGCCAAGTACTCTGCTTCATTACCTGATGTTGCTGGCAAAGTGATAGAGAGGTCAGCTACTTTGTTCTCCGCAAAATCAATCATCCAAACTCCAATGCCGGCAACCTGGTTTTTGGGGCAGAAAGCACCGTCAAAATAAGCTGTAATCATAGGAGTGGACTCTTCCTCAAATAAAGATGCTGGGGACACTACATCCGGCAAGACCGTCTCTGGTAAGTCTGGTAAGAACGTTGCTGTTGGATCCGGAGCCTTTGCTTGTGGTTCTCTTTGCTTCTGATGCTCTGAGCGCTCGATGTCCAATGCAAGGACTACAGCCAGGTACTCTGCAAGTGAAGGGAGATCCTCCACCGAAGTCCAGTCCAAGTCTGGTGCTAAAGTTTCAGTGTAATACCCTTGGATCTGTACCGGGGGCTCCACGGTAGGAAATTCAAAACTCAAAGAGCTATAACTCGCATGTAGCACGTCTGATTTGCTTGATTCTTCCTGCCAATTGTGTGACTGGATGTCATCTTCCGTCTCCAAAAAACAGCATGACAAAATATGCTCGAAGTCGTCAGCTACTGTGATTTTAGTAGGAAAATGCTGGCTGTGTAACACCTCAAAGAGTTGCTGAGGAGAATCGAGTTCAGCTATGTCCTGTGAAAGATGGGCTTGGTCTGGGGTGACTGTGTCATCAAGATCCATAAGAGAGAGTTGGTCCCATGCAAGAAACGAATCAAGGAGCCCTTCCTCTATCAAGAAACACTCTGAAAAGCTGGATATATGAGCCCGTATCCTATAAGCCCTACCCTCAAATAAAGAGGGCCTTTCTAGAGGCTCGGCCTTACTCTCAAATAAAGAGAGTGAAGTTGAGAGATGTCTCGGGCTACCTGACTCACCTCCAACCGTGTCAATCGCATTGCATGAGGAAGCATCTGCCATATAGATGGTTGACGCCACTGCCAACTCAGGAAAAACCTCTGTGAGGTCGGGAGGAAAGTATGGTGTGGAGGCCATCTTAGTCCGAGCTTGCTGGGCTTGTTGAGAAAGAGCTCTGCCGTGGTTGTTGAGAAAGGTGGCGCTATGGGTTCCATCGCTAATTTCCAACTTGCCTTGTGCACTATCAATGGTGCAATGGGCTGTGACTTGCCATGAGCGGCCAAGGATGATAGAGTCCTTCAAAGAGGATGTTCCAAGACGTTGGTAGTCAACCACGAGGAAATCCACCTCAGAAATAACACCCTACACAGAGACCTTGACACCACAGCAAATTCCCGCTGGAGGAACGGTATGGTTGGCAAAGGTTTTGAGCACGATGGAGGAGCTCTCAGTGATCTGTAGCTGTGCTGAAAGGGCAGCTTAGAGAGAGATAATGTTGCTTCCAGAACCGGAGTCAACCAAAGCATCCATCCTACAAGAGAAAGTACCGATCTGCACCGGGATGAAGAACGGACCAGGATCTCCTCCATATCTTGTCATATCGATAATGTGCACCTCTTGAGGAGTCCTCTTGAGAGTGCTCTCTGGTGTTCCTGACCGTGCAAACTCCTCCAAACGCTGGCCGAATCGCGGGACAAGACACAACATATCTCGGAGCGAAAAGGTGACGGGAGTGTCAACCAGCTGTTGAAGAACTGGCTCCGGAACAGGAGTAGCTGCTGGTGAGATCTCAGGAGGAGAAGAGAGGAGTGACTTGAAGGGGATTTTACAAGCCACCCTTTGTGTCACTGGGCCTGATGCCAACGGAGAGTCGCTCTCAACTGGCGCTGGGGGATCTATGGTAGGCTGAGTGGCTACCTTCTTCTTCACTTGGGCTCGAGTGGCTGCGGTTTGCTGTTGTTGCCTATAAAGTTCCTCGGCTACCAAAATCGTGTTGACCGATGAGACTGGTGCCTTGCCTTTGCTTGACGAAGGGGCTGCCTCAAGTGCTTGTGGCTCCAACTGCTCCTGATATGTCTCTGGACCATGAGGCTGTGTGGAGTTATCAGCAAAGGGATGTTGTTGGACACGTTGAGAAGATGGAGGCCGAAGCTCTGGGTGAAGCTTGAAGCAGCGCTGTGTGTTGTGTGTGTTCGTCTCGTAGTGAGTGCACCAACGGGACTTAAATCTGCGTTCCCGAGCTGTAGTGGCCTCTTTCCTGGACTCCACCAGCTCCTGGAGCAGTTTGTCATGGTGTGATTGTTGTTGAAGAATGATCTCCTTCAGCTGCCGCATCTCATTGGCAAAGTTCTCAAGAGCCGGAGGTGTATGCTCAATAGTGACAAGCTTTGATGTGGACGGGCGAATAGCGGCACAAGGTGACTCTGACGGGATGATGGCTTGGTCAAAATCAACTCTAGCAATCCCCAAGTCGACCAGAAGCTCTCTTTCCAGCTTTGTGGCAAACAAAAATGCCTCACGGCAAGACCTGAAAGTCTTCTTAAGAAGTTTCCGCTGCAAGTTCCCACACAAACCTGCTGTGAATGCTGTGATCCCCTGTTGCTCATCTTGGACTACTCTGCGATCCCAACACTGCTTCCAGTAAGCTCGAAAGCGTGTGATGTAGTCAGGAACAGTCTCGTGAGCACCCTGTCGGAACGAAAAGAGGTCGACAAGTAGCCGATTTGTGGGTTTTTCTTCAACGAAGCGTTCTTTGAAAGAAGCAAGTAGTGTCTGGAAGTCTGTCCAGTCCCCTGGGAGGAGAGAATCTGCCCAAGTTGCTGCTTTGCCTTCGAGAGACTGCAGGAAGTCGCGGCACATACGATCATCGTCGATGATCATGTTTGTGGTGCAGTAGTAATCAAAGTGACTGATATGCGATGTTGGAGAGACTGTTCCAACACCTAAGAAGACCGGCAGATCACTCCCCTTCTGCAGAACATGGAGCTGAGGTCGAGCTAAAGGTGGCTGCGCCATATCGTAGATCTAAGTCACTGGAATCTGTCGAGGATGAAGAGGACTCGGCCCAAGAAGGTGCAATGTCGTACCGAAGCTGCCTTTGGATGTTAGAAAGTTTACTCCATACCTTAGGGCCTTGAGGTACGGTAAAAGGGTGCCAGTTTGTCGTACATCTAGTTTGTATCGGCATCAAATACCCTGAATACCCTCAAATGCCCGGTCAAGGCAACTGGGTTGACCGGAGCAAGAAGACTGTAGGCTAGTGCTCAAGTCGCTCAAAATGCCTGTGACAAAGAGAAATAAGGGTCGAAATGGGAGATATCCTCAAGCACACGTAACCTTTGACCCGTAGGGTAACCGCCGGAGTAGCCACTGGAGTAGCCGCTAGAGGAGCCACTAAAGTAGCTGCTGGAGTAGCCACTGGAGTAGCCGGTAGCCGGTAACCTGGGTAGCCGCTGGAGCAGCCACTGGAGTAGCCGCAAGAGTAGCCGGTAGCTGATAACCGGGGACCTGTGACCTGTAACTGATAACCCCTACTCTCACTCCTACCCCTGCGCTTGCTCCTGCTGTTCCTGTTCCTACAGTTACCTGTTCCTGTTCCTACTGTTACCTGTTCCTTGAAGATTGCTTCGTTCCCAAGGAACCCCCGACAAAGGTTAACCCAAAAGAGAAAAATGAGTCCTCTAGTCTCGATCCTTTTCCATTTTGACTGTCGGTGGGCTCGTTGGCAAGGGCTTAGCCCCGTCTCCCCTCTATTGTAGGAATGTGGGAAGAAGCCGCCTCAATATCCCCTGAAATCCACGAAGAGGTAGCCTAGAACGCCAACATTGTGGAAAAACATGTGCATGTCTGTGATGTAGATTGATACTGAGGCGCTGTTGGTATTTTTGGAAAGCCTAGAACCAGGAGCACCTCTAGAAACAAACGGCATCCAAAACCAAGCTTGGAGGAGCACGAATTCCTACCACAAAGATAACCCAATCTAGCCGGAGAAGAAAATCCTTTTGCATGCCGTCAATTCGCCCAAATCTAGTGCCAAGAACTACAACTACTCATAGATCTAGGCCAGATCTACAAGCCCAAATGCACTACCTTGAGAAATTTGGCCGAGGATCCAGGCGAGAAAGTGAAAACCCCAAAATGCTCATCCGACCGAGCCAAGAAACGTTGTATCTCTTCAAATACTGCACGGCTTGATGAGCGCCATACCTTGCTGGAAAGAGGAGCTCCAGAACTATCCAACACACTCCAGATCAAAGAAAACCACCGCAAGATGAACAAGGAATTCCCTCCCAAACTCTGCGGCCAAAAGAAAAGAGAGAAACGACGCTTCAAAAAGTGTTGCACGTCACGCCGGGTTCACCATTTGTTGGGGGAAGGAGGGGCGCTTCCCCCAACGCTCGCTCAAACACGAGAAATGCTTCACTGCTCTCCACAAAATGCCCCCCCTCGCCCTTGTGAGGCAAGGGTTTTATACAAGGAAGATGGGGAATATTCTGAGGACCAGAATATTCCCTCTCTCTCTCTCACTCTCTCGGTGGCCACGCCCTAACAGTGTTACTCTGACACTTGATTTTGTTCTCTGGGGCAACACTTTGCCCACTTAGGACTATTTGTCCATGTGATGAGAATACCACTCATCTCTAAGTAAACCCCCCAACTCTTTGGGTTGTTCCAGCATTTATTAAAGGTAGCCCCGGCTACCATTTCAAGGACTTGAGTCCTCTTCCGTATTTGACCTCCCACGGTCATTACCTCTGGTCTCACAGTCATGAGCACCAACCTCAATTATATGAGGATAATCTTGTGACTCCTTTATTGTTTTGGAGTCTACATCTTTCCCGTGATCCCAACTATAGTTGTTTATCACAACTACGTTAGCCCATTTGCTGCGTCAAACGCTCATTTGGATCACATCCTTAGCTCTCTGAGGACACCTTATACTGTTCCTAAGATCCCAAAGTCGTTCCATTATTGGCCCTTTTCTATCCACCACATTGTGCCCAAGTTCACGCATGAACTTGAGTGGAGAGCCATGTCCTCTCGACATGCTACTCCTCAAGGATAGGCCCACTCCTAGGACCTTCCGATGCCAACATTAATGGTGATATACTTGAGCACCAATAAAAGTCGGACTAAGGAACAGCTCTTATACCAAATTGTGAGCGACTAAATTTTCCATTCTTCTTTAGTCACTTAACCACACCTCCAACCACTCGGAGGAGTCTCAATCACAACCTCCATAAGTCCATTTCAGGACTTGGGACTTGCTAGCCCCGAGAATGGCATCCATGCCACTCAACATTTGCACTTGGTACAATTGCTCCACGTGTCCGATCCCATGACTGACACTCAAAAGTACCACCAACATGGCAGCCTGTTACGCTAAGGCCATGCCCAATCACCTTTGCCACACTGGTAGTCCAATACCACTTGTATCATAGTCTTGGCTCTCCAAGACTAGGCAAACCATCCATGAGAGGTCATCTCAAATCCACTCCTTAGCATCCTTAGGATGCCCACCGACAAGGGGAATAGCCTTCCCCAATATCCTTCTATCAGTCCCCACTAATTTTATTTTATTTTTATTTTTTTTAGGGTTTAGGGTTTAGTCACCACTAAACCCTAAACCCATGCCTAAGCTCTGATTGGGCATGGCCTTAGCGTAACAGGCTGCCATGTTGGTGGTACTTTTGAGTGTCAGTCATGGGATCGGACGTCTTAAATGATCATCCAAGATCATCTAAGACGGATGATCTTGGATTCACATCTTAGACCAAGATCATCCAGAAAGTATTCCTTATGAATACAAGACTGCATTTTGGTCTAACTTTTAGTTTGCCCTTTTCCAGCAAACACTTAGCACCACCAAGTTTTGGCATGATTGGTGAGAAAGGATTACGTGCAAACAAATTTTGTATGATTATCTACGTTTGCTGCTATAAAATAGTTTTCTATATCGTAGACCTAGTCTTCCAAAACCTGATAGTCTCGCATGCCTTTGAAATTGGGTGGTTTCGGAGGCTTGAACTTTGAAACTCGTGCAATTGGGGGCGGCTGTAGAACTTCATCTTCCTCAAAACTTGAAGAAGAGTTTGGTTGCTTAGGCTTAGCTAGTTTAGCTGCTTCAGCTTCTTTCTTCATCTTCTTGTTCTCCTTTTTTAATTTGCGAATCTCCCTTCGCAAATTCTCGATCTTGACTTCCTGAGCCATACACTATAATGCCGCAGCATCTGGCTCTTCCTCTTCTAACTCAGCCTCAGCCTCTTCCGCAGCATAGTACCAAGAGTTAGTCTCTAGGACAAGCTCGAAACTTTCTAAATATGGAATGTCTTTAGATTGCAAATTTGGATATGGGACGAACACTATTGTGTTCAAGTTGATCTCTACATTTTATAGATATGCCAAATGAGTGAATTGTGAGACACAAAATCCCTAGGACCCAAAGTGGAGCCGGAAAGGGTGCCACGTGGTAGTGGCCGAAGTAAAAGCCAAACGAGTATAACACGTTTGGACTAAAAGCTCCGACTTGGAAGGTCGAGAGCGGGAGTGGAACTCCCAACAAAGTGCTCGAGGAGCAAGCATGAGGCAACCAATAAGCAAGGCTCCAAAAAAGGACCCAAAAAGGACCAACACATGACACGTGGAAGTGTCCGAGATGGAGTCCGAGGCGGACCCGAGTTGGAGTCCGAGATGGACCCGAAGTGGAGTCTGAGATGGACCCGAAGTGGAGTCCGATATGGAGTCCGAGATGGAGTCCGAGATGGACCCGAAGTGGAGTCCGAAATGGACCCGAAGTGGAGTCCGATATGGAGTCCGAGATGGACCCGAAGTGGAGTCCGATATGGAGTCCGAGATGGAGTCCGAGATGGACCCGAAGTGGAGTCCGATATGGAGTCCGAGATGGAGTCCGAGATGGAGTCTGAGATGGAGTCCGCTATGGAGTCCGATATGGAGTCCAAGATGGAGTCCGAGATGGACCTGAGATGGAGTCCGAGATGGACCTGAGATGGAGTCCGAGATGGACCCGAGATGGAGTCCGAGATGGACCCGAGATGGAGTTCGAGATGGACCTGAGATGGACCCGAGATGGAGTCCGAGATGGACCCGAGATGGGTGATGAGCTGACCACTGGGAAGACCCAAGACTAGAGTGAACACAGACCGACAAGCGGGGTAGCTTGGTGAAGTGTTCAAGAGCCGGCTCTAGTTCCCCCGGGAGATCGACTGGCCGATGCTCCCAGTCCAAGTGTGGGTGGCACTACATACTTGGATACCAGGCGTGGCTCAACGGAACCTCGCTCTAAGCCCATGGCTAGAGCACCCAAGGGCGGAAGGCGGGGAGAGTACCTAGGTGGCTTGCGTAAGGCCACGGTGTTCCGAAATGGTGTCCCAAAGGCCCAGACTGTGGAAAGGAAGAGGAGCAGCCCTCTGGGGTAGTGACCAAGGACACAGTCGTGTGGTGAGGAAGTCCCAGAGGACCGTGGGACTTAGTGGTCGGGCCTGTGGGCCTCGATCCAGTGGCAGTGTTGGCAAACACGTTAATGCATTTGCTCAGAAGCACATTATTATTGCAAATATGAGTGATGAAGATGCTCAGAGTTATTTCCTGGAGGGTTTAAATTCACTTTCTCACAATGAGATTTTGAAGTTTAAGCCAAAGACGTACCTGGAGTGTAAGGAGGCAGCATAGCAAGTTGCCTTTAGCCATTCACTCATGGAACAATATCAACAACCATATGCTAGTACCTCGGACAAGAATAAAAATTCTGGGAATAAACAAGATGATCAGAAACAGAGGGTGGAAGGCAGGTCCCGCCCTGAGGGCTCATAGGCAACGGTTAACAAAGGTGGTGGTGGTGGTGGTTGGAGACCACCAGTAGCTTCTTCTAGTCCTTTGTTCCTCCTCCTAGTGGGTACAAGTAGTAGCAACCTGCAAAACCTGCTCCTAGCAGAATGGGTAGTGTGGGTCATTGCTTCCATTATGGAGACTCAGGACATAGGTCTTTAGAATGTCCCAACAAGCATAAGACAAGGTCTCGTGTTAATGTCATGAGGGAAGACAGTGGTGGTGAAACTGAAGGGGTTGATGGGTTGGTTAATGTAGGCTATGAGGAAGAGGAAGTGAGTTATTTTCGTTGCTTTCTTGAAGCTTTTCTCGCAGTCAATGCAAACACTAATCCATTGATGTATTTGGTAGGCTTTGTCTGCGGACACTGAATCCGAATGATGATTGACACGGGAGCTACGCATAGTGTGATATTTGAAGACTTAGTTAAGTTGTTAGGATTAAATGCTGAGCAAATGTCGCCTATGCACTTCTGGTTTGCGGAAGGTGGGCAAGTAGCCAGAAAATTTGTGAGTGATGTTCCAATAAAAATATCCAAGTGGAAAGAAAGAGTGGATTTGGTAGTGTTGAAGATACCAAATTTTCAGATAGTGTTTGGTATGGACTTCTTCAATAAATATATAAAAGGGATTTATGGTGCTGGACAAAGTCGTATCACATTGAAGTCAGAAGGATGTCCCGATGTGTCCTTCCAACTGCAAAAGCGTTCTTCAAAGGATTGGGATGCAAAGTTCCTGATTGCAAGGGCCGCTCAAAAAGCAACTAAGAGGGGATGTCGGACTTTTTGGGTTCATGTGATGGAAGCTGAGAGTGTTGGTGACTTAATTCAAATCGGTGAAGGAGTTTGATGTTGTACCAATGAAGATATTGGAGTTGTTGGCAAGGAATCAGGATATCTTTTCGAAGGATTTACCACCAGGGTTACCTCCTAGCCATGAGGTTGATCATCAGATTGAGGTTATTCCGGGTTCTAAACCACCTACGAAAGTTCCATATCGATTGAACATCAAGGAGATGGCTGAACTCAAAAAGCAACTCACAAAGCTTCTTAACAAAGGTCATATCTGACCAAACAAGTCACCTTATGGAGCATCAGTCCTTTTTGTTATGAAAAAGGATGGAACCATGAGGATGTGTATTGACTATCGGGCACTCAACAAGATCACGATTAAAAATAGTTATCCTTTGCCTCACATTGATGACTTGTTTGACCAACTCTTAAAGGCTAAGTATTTTATGCAACTTGATTTACGGTCCAGGTATCATCAGATATGGGTGGCGGATCAAGATGTGGAGAAGATAGCCTTTAAGACTCGGTATGGATCTTATGAGTTCCTTGTCATTCCATTCGGGTTATGCAATGCTCCGGCAACATTCAACACTATAATGAATAGAATATTTGAAGATTATTTGGACACATTTGTTGTCCTATACATTGATGATGTTCTAGTCTTCAGTGAAATGTTAGAGGATCATTTAAAACACTTGGAGCTAGTGTTTCAGAAATTGCACAAACACAAATTGTATGCTAAGGAAAGTAAATGTGCTTTTGGACAATTGCGCGTAAACTTTCTCGAACATATAGTTGGTGGTGGTGTAATTGAGGTTGATCCAAAGAAGGTGGAAGTAGTGAAGTCTTGAGAAGTCCCGACCACTATATCAAATGTTTGTTCCTTTCTTGGTTTGGCGGGATACTATCACAAGTTTGTCCGCAATTTTGCAAGAATTGCTCTTACATTGACTAAGTTGACGAAGAGTAGTATTCTATTTCATTGGACACCAGCTTGTCAGGGTGCTTTTATACGGTTGAAAGAAATCTTGATTACAGTTCCTATTCTTAGGATCCTAGATCTTGATAAACCCTTCTAAGTGCATTGTGATGCGTCTGGCTATGCTATTGGTGCCGTGTTGCAGCAAGATGGTGATAAAGTGGTTGGTTATGCTAAGGCGACATGGTTGTCCTATTGCATTCTATTCCAAGAAATTGGATGAAACCCAATGAAGATGGCCAACACACAAGAAAGAGATGTTTGCTATAATGTCGACTCTGGAACATTGGAGAGATTACTTGGGTGGACACACCAAGGTTTATATAGATAGTAACACACTGAGCTACTTTTCTATGCAACCTAAGCTTACGCCAAAGCAGGCCCGTTGGCAAGAGAAGCTCGCTAGATATGATATTGAAATCATATATAAACCTGGTAAAGACAATATTGTTCCGGATGCATTGAGTCGTTAGGCTCTATTCCAGGCAATATCGGCAATCAGTTCGGACTGGTTGGAGGACGTTCGGGCTTCGTATGGAAGTGATCCATTGGCGAAGGCAATCTTGCACCATGCGGAGTTATCGAAGCAGAACCCTAGTAGTGATGCGTTGAAAGTTGCTAGTCGCACCAATGTGAAGCTTCACTTCTCAATTCGGGATGGGCTTATATTTTATAAGCAAGAAAGATGGTATCTTCCCTCTAAGGATCTACAATAGTTGTTTCTACGGGAACATCATGATGTTCCAGCAGCGAGATATGGTGGAAAGCGGAAAACTCTAGCTTCATTGAAAAAGGGATTTTTCTGGTCTAGTATGGAAGGTGATGTAGTGGACTATGTCCGTTCCTGCCCTATATGCCAGCAATGTAAGTGCAAAACTGAGAAGCAAGCTGGAAAGTTGCAGTGCATTCCAGCACTGGCATGGCCATTTCAAAGTGTGACACTTGATTTTGTCACTTGCTTGCCAAAGTCTAAGGGTTATGATACTTTAATGGTGGTTGTGGATTGGTTGTCAAAGATTGCACACTTCATTCCAACTGTGGGAAAAATAAATGCGAAACAAGCAACAAAGCTCTTTTTCCATGAAGTAGTGCGGGTTTGTGGTCTTCCAGAAGAGATGATAGAGATTTGAGGTTTACGGGGAAGTTTTGGGGCACACTGTTCCAGCTGTTTGATACCAAGTTGAAGTTTAGTATGGCTTATCATCCTCAGACTGATGGGCAGACCAAACGCGTGAATGCTCAAGTTGAGGATTATCTGCAGTACTATATTGCAGCGGACCAACGCAATTGGGTTGAGCATTTGGACACAGCAGAAATTTATTATAACAACACATTTCACAGCACTATTGGCTGTTCTCCATGGGAGATGTTGCAAGGGAATGCTTGTGGGGTTCCTCAACAGATTGTTGTACCTAAACCAATGTCCAAAGTGTTGGTCCTAGCCATTGAGACTTATGTAGAGCAGTTACACCAAAGTTGGTCTAGAGCTACTAAGGCGATGGGCAAAGCTTAGGATAAGTATCGACATGATAAGGATCAGCATCATTGGGATGTATTCTATCAAGTGGAAGATCAAGTGTGGCTATCTTCCCGGAACTTGAACATTTAGGGATCTTTGTCTCAGAAGCTATTATTGAGATATGTTGGACCCTATCGGGTGTTGAAATAAATTGGTGATGTATCCTATCGGTTGGATCTTCCTGCGGAGATGTCCCATGTTCATAATGTATTTCATGCCAATCTCTTGGCTCCTTATACTATGGTTGTTGCATGACACGGGAAGATTCGTCCACCACCAAATGTTGTGGACAGTGAACCAGAATATGAAGTTGAAGCTATCTTGGATTCTTAGTCTCAGAAATAGGCTCGTGCGAAGGAATATCTAGTTAACCCATCTTGTGAATCAACTTGGGAACCTCTTAGGAATCTTACACATACTCATGAGCTTGTCACAGAGTATAAAAATTGTAATAAAGAATAATTTTGTAACTCTTATAATAAATCTTGCAAATTAATAAAGTAATATATTTCTATAAATCAAAGTGTTGTTTCTCTCGTTCGTTAGTACTTGGGTCAGTTTTGGCAAGTTAACTTCAACACTTTGGTGCATGGGTCCAATCCATAACCATGGGGATAACTATTATAGACTAATCACAAGTCCCCGCCTCTCTCTCAATTACTCACTTTTGAAAAGGGGCGTGGTCGTGTAAACAACTTAATCTGCTAGTTTATAATAGTTGTCTAAATCTTCCCAACAAGGTTGATTTCTTGCTCAGGGGAAGTTGGGCCTCTAGCCTTCTCCCTATATCCCTGCGGGCAAAGATGTATCATTCCTTTGTAATTCGAGTGGTACTCGGAGCAACATGAGTGGCTAACTCCATTAGTCATTTCTTTGTCGGTGACGGCTGGAAGGTGTCTGAGTCTTAACGTCTTTGGACGTAGAAGAGAGGTCGTTCCATAACTCATTTAAGTCAGTGTATTTCCCACATAGTGTGCTTTCTGTTAACTTTCAGAATTGTTTCCTTGAAAGTTTGCTAGACTCAGGTATGCATCGACGAGGATGTTGATCTTCCCCAAGGGCAGTGTAAGCACCTGAGTTTGGACTTCCCGAGAGGTCACCCAGCCTAGTACTATTCAAACCCAAGGACACTTAACCCCAAATATCCCAAGACCCTTAACCGATTAGAAAAAGGGGTGCACTTTTGTTCATAAGCCCTTTCCTTCTATATTTAAACCTTTATGGATCGCCTCTTAAGTCGTTCTCTTTAGTTGCTTACAATCCACCATGCTTCCCTACAAGTTCACGCCCTCATGAACGGAAGCTAAGAGCCGCAGTGTAAGCGACTAAATTTTCCATTCTACTTTAGTCACTTAACCACACTTCTGACCACTTGGAGGAGTCTCATTCACAACCTCCATGAGTCCAATCCAGGACTTGGGATTTGCTATCCCCGAGAATGGCATCCATGCCACTCAACATTTGCACTTGGTCCAAGTGCTCCACGTATCCGATCCCATGACCGACACTCAAAGGTACCACCGACATAGCAGTCCGTTACACTAAGGCCATGCCCAATCACCTTTGCCACACTGGTAGTCCAATACCACTTGCATCACCATCTTGGCTCTCCAAGACTAGGCAAACCATCCGTGAGTGGTCATCTCAGATTCACTCCTTAGCATCCTTAGGATGCCCACCGACAAGGGGAATAGCCTTCCCCAATATCCCTCTGTCAGTCCCCACTAAGTCCCTTTCTGCCCCTAGCCGTGTTTGCCAACACTGCCCCTGGATCGAGACCCACAGGCCCGACCACTAAGTCCCAAGGTCCTCTGGGACTTCCTCACCACACGACTGTGTCCTTGGTCACTACCCCAGAGGACTGCTCCTCTTCCTTTCCACAGTCTGGGCCTTTGGGACAACATTTCGGAACACCGTGGCCTTACGCGAGCCACCGGGGTACTCTCCTCGCCTTCTGCCCTTGGGTGCTCTAGCCATGGGCTTAGAGCGGGTTCCGTTGAGCCACACCAGGTATCCAAGTAGGTAGTGCCACCCACACTTGGACTGGGAGCATCGGCCAGTCGATCTCCCGGGGGAACTAGAGCCGGCTCTTGAACACTTCACTAAGCTACCCCGCTTGTCGGTCTGTGTTCACTCTAGTCTTGGACTTCCCAATGGGCAGCTCATCACCCAACACTAGGTCCGGCCTTCCTGGGCCAAACTAGCCTTTCCTGGCCAAACTGGCTCCACTGCAGTCCTCCCCCCTACTATACTTTTGGAGCTCACCAAACCCCCCAGGGTCTAGGAGACGAACGCTTTGGGCTTTCACCCTCTCAGACTCGAACTCGGACTCGGACTCGGACTCGGACTCGGACTCGGACTCGGGCTTGAGCTCGGTCTCGGCCTCGGCCTCGGTCTCGGTCTCAGTCCCGATCTTCGTCTCGGTCTCGGTCTCGGTCTCGGTCCCGGTCCCGGTCTTGACTTCGGACTCCATCTCGGGTCCATCTCGGACTCCATCTCGGACTCCATCTCGGACTCCATCTCGGGTCCATCTCGGACTCCATCTCGGGTCCATCTTGGGTCCATCTCGGACTCCATCTCGGACTCCATTTCGGGTCCATCTCGGGTCCACCTCGGACTCCATCTCGGACTCCAACTCGAGTCCATCTCGGACTCCACTTCGGACTCCAACTCGAGTCCATCTCGGACACTTCTACGTGTCATATATTGGTCCCTTTGGGTCCCTTTTTGGAGCCTCGCTTTTTGCTCGCTTCGTGCTCGTTCCTCGAGCACTTCGTTGGGAGTTCCACTCCCGCTCTTGACTTTTTCAAGTCGGAGCTTTTGGTCCAAACGTGTTACACTCGTTTGGCTCTCGCTTCAGCCACTACCACGTGGCGCCCTTCCGGCTCCACTTCGGGGCCTAGGGATTTTGTGTCTCACACGCAGCTCTCTTGAGAGCCCTGCTCTCTTGACACCCTACCCCTTTAGTTGCTTACAATCCACCACGCTTCCCTGCAAGTTCATGCCCTTGTGAACGGAAGCTAAAAGCCACAGCTCTCCTGAGAGCCCCGCTCTCTTGACACCCTACCCCTTGGGTCAAACCTAGTGGGAGCAAACTAGACCAGCTAGATGTAAATCAGCATATGGTGTGATTCCCCTAGCCAACCAATAGAGTCAGACCCAAGACCCACTCTGATACCAAATGTAAGCACCTGAGTTTGGATTTCCTAGGAGGTCACCCAACCCAGTACTATTCAAACCCAAAGACACTTAACCCCAAATATCCTAAGACCCTTAACCAATTGGAAAAGGGGGTGCACTCTTGTTCATAGGCCCTTTCCTTCTATATTTGGACCTTATGGATCGCCTTTTGAGTTAATCTCTTTAGTTGTTTACAGGCAGGAGAGTGTCACGAATGTGACTTCGGGTATCGAAAGATACTTGTCGGCCAGCCCTTACGGACACTCTTTCCTTATTGCCATGACGGTAGAAGGTCGGTACAATTGGATCCTTTTGGTAGCCCCTCTTATGCTAGTGGTGTTAACTGGGCATTTTGAATGTACTTAGACCGAACGAGCATAAAGACAGAATTCCTACGTGCTATTAGCTAAGCATACTTAACCGGGTAAGGAGTTCCTGTCTCATTTTGTCTTGCACTTGCTAGTGATAAGAACCCTCGCGTATTAAGACTAGTCCCTTAATATCGCTACATGATAGCTTATCGTGTCTGCCAAACACCCTCGCTATCATGCCCTTTATATTAATCTCAATTCGGTCCCAAATGCTATTTGTGGAAAGTGTCTAGATTCGCTCATTTGGCATATCTACAGAATGTAGAGATCTAGCTCCCCATCACCACCCTAAAACTCGCCAAAGAAAAAAACAAGTACAATAGTGTTCGTTCTATGTCTAAATTCGCAATCTAAGGACATTCCATATTTAGTAAGTTTTAAGCTTGTCCCAAAGACTAACTCTTGGTATTAAGGGAGGCTTGGGGGGAGGGGGGGGGGGGGCTATGGGGGGTTCCAAATGTATAGTAGGGATAGGGGTTAGAATGTATATTCCACTACTTGAGACATTAGGGTTTAGGCCCAAAGCATGTGTTCCTCAAGGAAGGGGGGGGGGGGGGGGGGGGGGGGGGCTATGGGGGGTTCCAAATGTATAGTAGGGATAGTCGTTAGAATGTATATCCGACCACTTAAGACATTAGTTTGGCTTTCACTAGGCTGTGTCGCTCTTTGTTCTGCGTCCGGCTTGGGTCTAAGCCCAAGCTCCACATTGCTCTAATCAGTAAGGTACCCTCCTTCTCGCATTAGGCCACCGGTATGCCAAAATTATGCCAGACTCCGTCTGACACCATTTTGCATGTAGGTGCTAGATACAAGGAGCTGGTGCTCGTGGGATTATACCGGACCCTCGTTTTGTAGCGCAACAGGCTTGGAGTTTGGCTCCAAATTCAGGTGCACTACATATAAGAATGGTATATTTATATATAAATGTAGCACACGTGGTTTTTACCCTTTTGTGAGACACAAAGTCCCTAGGCCCCAGAGTGGAGCTGGAGGGGTGCCACGTGGTAGTGGCTGAAGCGAAAGCTAAATGAGCGTAAAACGTTTGGACTAAAAGCTCCGACTTGAAAGGTTGAGAGCGGGAGTGGAACTCCCAACAAAGTGTTCGAGGAACGAGCACGAAGCGAGCAATAAGCGAGGCTCCAAAAAGGGACCCAAAGGGACCAACACATGACACGTGGAAGAGTCCGAGATGGAGTCCGAGGTGGAGTCCGAGGTGGAGTCCGAGGTGGAGTCCGAGGTGGACCCGAGATGGACCCGAGATGGAGTCCGAGGTGGAGTCCGAGGTGGACCCGAGATGGACCCGAAATGGAGTCCGAGATGGAGTCCGAGATGGACCCGAGATGGACCCGAGATGGGACCCGAGATGGACCCGAGACGGAGTCCGAGGTGGAGTCCGAGATGGAGTCCGAGATGGACCCGAGATGGACCCGAGATGGAGTCCGAGATGGAGTCCGAGTTGGAGTCTGAGATGGACCCGAGATGGAGTCCAAAGTCGAGACCGGGACCAAGACCGAGACCGGGACCAAGACCGAGACCGGGACCGAGACCGAGACCGAGATCGGGACCGAGACCGAGACCAAGGCCGAGCCCAAGTCCGAGTCCGAGTCCGAATCCGAGTCCGAGTCCGGAGCCTGAGAGGGTGAAAGCCCAAAGCATTCGTCTCCCAGACCCTGGGGGGTTTGGTGAGCTCCAAAAGTATAGTAGGGGGAGGACTGCAGTGGAGCCAGTTTGGCCAGGAAAGGCCAGTTTGGCTAGGAAAGGCCAATTTGGCCCAGGAAGGCCGGACCCAGTGTTGGGTGATGAGCTGCCCACTGGGAAGTCCAAAACTAGAGTGAACATGGACCGACAAGCGGGGTAGCTTGGTGAAGTGTTCAAGAGCCGGCTCTAGTTCCCCCGGGAGATCGACTGGCCGATGCTCCCAGTCCAAGTGTGGGTGGCACTACCTACTTGGATACCAAGCATGGCTCAACGGAACCTCGCTCTAAGCCCATGGCTAGAGCACCTAAAGGCGATAGGTGGGGAGAGTACCCAAGTGGCTCGCGTAAGGCCACGGTGTTCCGAAATGGTGTCCCAAAGTCCCAGACTGTGGAAAGGAAGAGGGGTAGCCCTCTGGTGGGGTGACCAAGGACACAATCACACAGTGAGGAAGTCCTCGAGGATAGTGGGACTTAGTGGCCGGGCCGGTGGGCCTCGATCAAGTGGCAGTGTTGGCAAACACGGCCAAGGGCAGAAAGGGACTTAGTGGGGACTGACAGAGGGATATTGGGGAAGGCTATTCCCCTTGTCGGTGGGCATCCTAAGGATGCTAAGGAGTGGGTCTGAGATGACCACTCACGGATGGTTTGCCTAGTCTTGGAGAGCCAAAACTGTGATGCAAGTGGTATTGGACTACCAGTGTGGCAAAGGTGATTGGGCATGGCCTTAGCGTAACAAGCTGCCATGTCGGTGGTACCTTTGAGTGTCGGTCATGGGATCGGAGACGTGGAGCACTTGGACCAAGTGCAAATGTTGAGTGGCATGGATGCCATTCTTGGGGCTAGCAAGTCCTAAGTCCTGAATTGGACTTATGGAGGTTGTGAATGAGACTCCTCCAAGAGGTCGGAGGTGTGGTTAAGTGACTAAAGTAGAATGGAAAATTTAGTTGCTTACACCTTTATCCTATGGTGATTTACCATAGGATAATCACGAAGCAGAACCTAAACCCTCCAAATGCCATGTGTTATATACCACGTATCAAAAGGATAGTAGTGTGGACCTATGTTTCAGGGCCTTGGGCCACTGAATGAAGGAACTGTGCCAAACTTCCAAATATAGAGCCAAGGAACAATGGCATTGGAGCATGGAACGACTCCCAAACATACACCCCAAGGAATGAAGGGACAAGAGCACGGAGCAACTTAGATTAATCCTAGAGCAATTAACATCCTAATGCAAGGACCAACATGTAAAATAAAGCTAAATGGAGTTTAGCACTATTTTAGCATACTAGTGGCCTAACACAAAGATATGGGTACTCCACCACCCAACATGGTATGAAACTTGGGCTTAGACCTAAACCGGACGCAAAACAAGGATAAGCATATAAGTGGGAGCTAAATTATGCCCAACCTACCCATTATCCCTATTATACATTTGGAACCCCACCTTTTTGGAACCCCCCCCCCCCGCTTGAGGAACATGCGCTTTGGGCTTTCACCCCAAGCCTCCCTTAGTATCAGAAGTTAGTCTTTGAGACAAACTCAAAACTTACTAAATATGGAATGTCCCTAGATTTTGAATTTGGACACGGGACGAACACCATTGTGTTCAGGATAATCTCTATATTTCGTAGATGTGCCAAATGAGCAAATCTAGACACTTTCCATAAATAACATTTGGGACTAAAATGAGACTAACACAAAAGGCATGATAGTGAGGGTGTTTGGCAGATACAGTAAACTATCATATAGCGATATTGAGGGACTAGTCTCAATATGTGAGGGTTCTTGTCAAGCCAGTGCAAAACAAAGCAAAAGAGAACTAAAAAGCCAAGCCAAGTATGCTTGGCTAAATAGACACTTAGGAATTCTGTCCTTATGCTCATCTAGCCAAGTATAAATGCAAAGTCTAGTTTACTAACATTTGAATAAGAAAGGCTGATAAAGGGAACCAGCAATACCGACCTCTTGCTGTCGTGGCAGTAAGGAAAGAATATCCGAAAGGACTAGCCGACAAGTAACTTTCAATACTCGAAGTTATATTTGCAACAATAAAAATAGATAAACTGGATTTAATCTCAATTGGGTGGTCTATATACTATACATATATAAATATATGCATATATAGATTTATATCATCCTCCCTTCTAAAAGATGAGAAAACTTGATGAAGATAAGTAACACCACCACTAATCCACTAATCCAAAGGCCTATCCACTTTGGGATGACATTTCAAAACTCTACAGCCTAATACAAACTTCATAAGTACACCCCTAACCTTCTGCCATTAGTCATGTGGCTAGAGCAAGGTTTTGATGAGCTATACAAGGTATCCAAGTAGGTAATGCCCCCCATACTTGGATTGAGAATATTTACGATTCCATTTCTCAATGGAGTTAAAACCAATTTTTGAACACTTTTCCAAGTCACCCCACTTATCCATTTATGTTCATCCCAACTTTGAAATAAAATGATCACCCAATGGCATTTTCTCAAAGAAGTTAGACAAGTTTTAGCAAAAGTTGTTTACCCATAAAAAGGAATTGTTTGTAGTGGTTAAGGCACTTAAGGAGTGGCAACACTACCTTAGGAGGCACTTCAAGGTATACACAAAAAATGTGGCAATAAAACATTTCTTATTATAGCCTAATGTCTGAGAAAAACAAAGTCAGTGGGCTAATACTTTAGTTGAGTTTGATTATAAGATATTGTATAAACCCAAAAAGAACAATATCATGATAAATACTCTAGGTCAGAAAGTAAGCTTGAAGTTAATAATATCTAGTGCAATAACAACCTTCTAAAATGATGTGTGAATAGTATATGAGGATGATTGTTTATCACAAAAGGTGTTGCTAAAGAAAAAAGAGGCATGGGATGTTCACTAGCAAGGTGAGCCATATAAGGAAGAGAAAATTAGTTATGTGAAATGCAATGGACTTATTTATTATAAATAGATAAGAGTGTATATTCCATAAGAGGAATTAAGAAAAATAACTTTAGAAGAGTGTCATGACAAACCTTTTGCAAGATATAGTAGAATGCCCAAGACAATGGGTTTGTTCAAGAGAAAGTATTACTAGCCAAACATGGCAAAGGACATTTAAGACAATATAAAAACATACTTAATATATCAATAGGTGAAAATTATAACTAAGGTTAGTGAGGGTTTATTGCAAAGCCTTCTAATCCTCGATTATTCATGGAAATGTTATACAATAGACTTTATCATAAGACTCCCCATAAGTGAGGGATTTAATGCGATATTTGTAATGTTGAATCCGTTTTCTAAAATGGCACATTTCATACCACCACAACAAAAGTGGATGCAAAAGGTATGATGAAATTATACTAAATGTAGCACATCTAAATTTGGAGTTAAACTCCAAACCCATTGCACTATGAAACAAAAGTCCGGTACAAGTGGTTTGAGTGTCGGGAAGGCTAAAAGAAATTATCTCAAATCATGTATAACTACTCTAAGTTATATTCCTCAATTCCTTTAGTTCATTTTTATATTTAATTAGTCCAAAAACCACTTTTGGGTTTAGACTTTTTACTCTATTAGTTTATATATAGGAGTGAGTGATCCGGATTGAAATCAATCTAATATCAAAATCCCATTACGCATATAGTATTGTAGCTGTACACTTGGACCTCACACCATCATATTCAACTGTAATTAAATAATAGTTTAATATAATGAGTAATTGCTTTTAGTTTGCTTAAAAACATTTCTAGGTGGTAATGGATATACCTAAAATATGCTTAAATATTCTAGAATAATAGTTGTTAAACCCTTCCTAGTATTTTTTTTATCTCAATAAGATTATAAACATGTTTATAATTATTGATCTATTGGATTATTCAATAATACTAAACAATAATGACACTACTATTAAGCAAACCATGCAGAAAATTATTTATCTCACTAATTACATAAGTGTAAAAGGGAAAAATATAAAAACCAGATATAAACCAAAAAATTTATCATCTTAGAAAACATATCATATGCACAGCTATTTTGGAAGCCACTTAAAAAGCTCTCATCCACTTATTTTCCCTCATTTTTGTGTGAAACAAACATTCATGATCATTGGCAAGAACAATCAATGGAGCACTAGCTTCCAAGAAAATTACTAATTTCTTTGAAGGAAGAAGTAACTGAGGTGTAATGCCTAAAGTGAAGAAAGCTCAGGGCCCTTGGCAAGGGATAGAGAGGACCCCACACTTTGCCAGAGCCATGGTTTCTTGATAGTGACACTATTCAGGAGCTTTAGCTCTTCTCACTGCCATACTATCAAGATGTTATTCTTACATCCCACTGCTCAACAAGATTCTATACTCAATGCGGAAAAGAGTAGTGAAATTTAGTGTCACTTCGTGACACATGGATACCATATATGGCTGCCAACTTTTCCACTCTTCAAGTGCCACCACTTGCTAGCTGGATGAGGGGTCCTCCTTACTCAGGCTTGCTTGCAGGGCCAGTAAGTGGTTGCCTACTTAAGGTCTTGCTTTGTGCAGCTACATATTGATCAGTTACTGCCCTCCAGAAGCAGCCCTCATGAGGGACTAGCCTGTCCAAAGTGTACAAGCTCCCTCTTGGGAGGTGCAATGGTGGCCTCACTATGCCACCAGCACACTTCCTTGTCCTGTTCTAGCATTTAGCGCTCAATTCCCCAACTTGAGCCTCGGGCTCCTTCTTGTATTCCACTAAATGCTATGCCACAATCTCCCAAATCCGCGATCTTGCAAGATCAAGTTGAGAGGGAGAAGAGTCTTGTTCTATAATTGACGGAGGTCCCATACCATGCATGGTTCCACCTCGAGCTCCCAGCCTCGACTACAATCCATGAACCCCACGGTGGAGCCCATTTACCATGCTATGAAGTGCTCGTCTTCCAGCTGATCTGCCAAACCAGCGACTGAGCCTGTTAGAGGAACCCTGGGATGAAAGAGCCGACTGGATCCCATGCCGACCCCGCATTGAACGGTGTTGTGCTACACGTTGCCGTCTTCGAACGTGGAATAAAAAGAAGAGATCAAAGACCAAGGTACAGGAAAACAAGAAATAGTACACGGTATCAACTTTTAGATGCGCAAAAGAAGAAAGGCTTATCGGCGGAGCGACACACAAACGTTCCAGTTCTCGACGGGCTCTCCACTGACCGCGCCAGTGCCATGGTGCTTCTCGTGGATCAAGACCAGGCTTCCATTGCCGCATGCAATTCACCGATCCAAAGTGATCGCACAGCGTCGCCAGCAGCTTCTCGCCGCCACGATCAGCCTCGCCTTTCTTCATCAGCGGCCTCGTGTTCCAGATCCTCACCTACATTGCCAGAGATTTAGAGCGTTCTTTCTCAAAGGGAGAGAGCTAGAACACCAAGAGCACTAGCAAATCCACAATCTGGGAGATGGGCTCGCATCCCACGCGGCACCAAATCGTTTGCCGAGATTTCTAGCCAACCCAACCGATTGCGAAAAAGTTTATTAAGTAATTATTTATATTTCACCGTTAGTGACACTTTGTGTAAGTCCCAGAAGACCATGTTGGAGAGCTGATGCGAGAACTATCAAATCGACTAGATATCTTATAAGTGACAATATTACAATCGTTTTGGACCGAGAAAATTGATGGTTGGATTGAACAGTTGCACCTGTAATTAGACTTCCAAATTACGTTATTGTTTCCATCGTATACTATGAAGCCTCCAGTGTATTCCAATACAAGCCTACAATTGCCCACTGTGTTTGAAAAAGAATTTGAAGTCCACAAAGGCGAGCTTTGCATCGAAAGCTTGTAAAGAGCAAGGATGCCATTGCTTTTGTAGACTCAGTGTAACTAGTCCATTTGGAGAATACAGTTGTTGACCACTAAAAAGTATGTTATGAGGCCACCACCCAAATAAAGTTGTCTCAAACACTGACAGACACCCTGAACGAGCCTCTTGAACTTCAGAATCCTTATAATCGTAAGCGATGATTTGAGAACTTGGAGGGCTAGGAGGTGGAGTTGAAGGATTCACTGCACTGTATTCTAGCACAAACGTTTCACCCCAATATTCTACTGCCGCTCTATGGTAACCAAATAATTGTCTGCTAATCTCTTCTGTGCTTTGATGGAGTAAGTAATCAAAGGTGGCTGCTGCTCGAACCCCATCAATTGGTCTTTCACGACTATTGGAAGGTGATGCTGAGCATCTACCACCTTGGTTTCTATCCTGAATGGAAACTGTGCAATCTACTACACCCCCGTTCAGTGCTACGGTGTCACTAGTACCATCCCCAGGGCCATAACTTCCACCAAAAGTAAATGTTGAGGTCAAGTTTCTGAAGAAAGTTATAAGGCGTGCAATGTCCGCATGTGAGAGGAATCCCGGAAGGTGATTGTCGAAGTTAACTGGCACTCTACCTGGTACGCATTTAATAGAGGCAACAAAAAAAATCAGGAAAAACAACAAGATTAGTGTACTATGTTTTGTCATAGCAAGCTTAGAAGAGAATTCAGCAACAACGAGACAATGTTGTGGATCGAAAAATAGGACTATATAATGGTTTGCAGGCTTTGGTGGAGACGTTATTTGTTGACTTACACAAAAGTCTCTGTCACCTCGTTTGATAAATGTGTATACTTTTTGAACTATGGGGAATGACGACCTTGCGACCAGGGTTCGAAAAGATTTTCTTTTTTTCAACCAGAAATTTTTCCTAGTATTTTGAAATGATGTGGAAAACACAAAAAATGAATAGGAAAACTTCCCATAAAATGCTTTCTAACTGAAAATATTTTACTCAGTCATTAATTCTAGTTCAATGTGTTTACACAAGGTAATAAAGATCAAAACTATTCTTAGAAGATTCTATACTGATAGCTGGAAATTTTCTTAACTTCTTTTTAACAGAAAAAAACGTTCATAAAGCTGATTGACATGGCATCTTCGATAGCATTCATAAGGATTAATTTTCATGGCGCAACTGGCGGCCAGAGGGATCTTTGAACCAGAAACGAAGTTAAACTGGAAAAATCTCGGGCACCAAAAGACCACAAAAACATGTTATAGTAATCACCCTCACAATCACATTATCTGAACATAATCGCCCTCCAATAGCAATGCAAAAGTGGAAAAATCTAAAAACCAGCCAAAAAATTTATCATTACTGAGTGTCTTCATACTCAGACAACATATCTAAGAATTCATTCAGTAGACGTTGCACAGCTCTATTGGAAGCCATTGCAGGCAGCACCTCATTCTTCAAAAGCTCTCGTTTCTTCATTCCCTTCAAAACAATACCAAGAGTTAAAACCAAATGTATTGGAAGTGTTCTTGGTTACCAGAACATAAGATTCCCATGTACTCGTCGTTGGCTGAGAGTCGTAACAAGGCTCGCTGTCTGGAACAAAGAGAGGACCCAAGAGATCCTCGCAAAGTTCTCTCAATCTTACTTCATCAGCTTCCCTGTTTCAAACAGAGTTTGGTTTTGATCACTCTAAAGCCACGAAGAACTCTTACCGTGTCAAAAACCTCGTGTAGGAGATCAAATGGCGCTTGTATTCTTCTGCGGATTTCAGTGCCAGGGCTGCTGCTAGTTGATCTTCGAGGTGAGCTCTCGTCTGGTACTTCTCATTGATTAGAGTCCTGGAAATTCTTCAAAGTTCTAGCCGCGGAAAAACAGTGATAGAAACTAAAACAAACCTGTTCCAGCTAAAGTTTGTCTTGCCAAGAGTGGCCGCTCCTTTTTGAAGCCCCGCGAGCTCGCCATCGCCCGAGGGTGGCCAAGTGCTAACGAAGCTCGAAGAAGGGAAGAAATCGTCCGCTATTCTCAGCCAGCTCCTCATTTTTGTGTGAAACAAAAACGCGTGACCATTGGCAAGAACGACCAATGGAGCACCAGCTTCCGAGAACCTCGCCGAGATTATTCTCATCACACCTATAAGAAAGAGAAAGAAAAAAGAAAAACTTTAAGTGTCTGACGAAAAAAGACCATAAAGAAGATTTACCACTTTCTTTCGCGGAAGAAGTAGCCGAGGAGCTCAAGGTGAGCGGGAGAAGAGACTCGTTAAGAAGACATTGTGATTGCCGGAGGTCCCATACGTGCATGGTTCCACCTCGAGTTAGCAAAAGTAGCTCCCAGCCCCGCGTACAATCCATAAACGCCGCGGCGGAGCCTACTACCATGCTTGGAAGTGCTCGTCTTCCAGCCATTGTATACACCTGAAATGCAAAAGCATCAATATAATAAATAAAAAAGAAAAGAGAAAGAGAAAAGAAAAGAAAAAACAACAAACAAACAAAAACGAACCAGCAAAAATAACTGAAATAAAAAAAAATTTTAAAAAAGAAATCTAAACAAAGAGAACAAAGAAAGAAAAAAACTTGCGAGCTTCGACCATACAAAACACATAAGAGAAGAATAGAAAGCTTACTTGGAGTGATCCATCCTCGCAGCCGACGGCCCAAAAGTTAGTGTTCCCAGTGAGAGCTGTGACTTTGCCCGCAAATCTATCTCTCCACCGGATCTCTCCACCTTGCGAGCACACCAAGTCGGTCTCTCCAGTCTCGCCCCTCCCGGCGGCCGCGTCCTGGACTCTCACCGGCTTTGCCTCCAAGCAAATGGGAGCTACTGCCGGACCGTCCAAGCTCTCCTCGTCCGATATCCTCACTTGGACCGAGAGGACACCATCCGGGCCTCGAAGTTGCGACGCTTGAGTCACGTTGATCGCCACCGTCGTGTTGGTGGTGCTACTCAATCCCAGTGACCTCTCCATGCTTGAAACTTCGATGGCTTTGCTCGCGCCGGAGCCATTCCGCTCACGAACACCGCCACCTCCGCCACCACCGCCACTGCCGCCGCTTCCCAGCAATCTCTTCGAGGGAGCCTCCGACTTGGAGGCGTCAACCGGCGAGAGCTTTCGCTTCTCGGCGCTGCTCTCTCGGTCCTTTCGACCACCATCGTCCTCGGTGTGTAAAGCCTCGGGGATTATCCTCCTCCGCCCATCCTGCTGCCTATACTCTCGTTGCTTCACTGGAGTTTGCTTCGCCGGTGGTGGAGGAAGAGGAGCTGCCGCTACTGCTACTGCCGCTGCCTGATCTTTCTCCAAAGTTCCATTCTTCGGTGTTGTTACTGTTGTTGTCGTCCCGGCCTCCTCGTGCTCTTGAGCCCTCAAAGTCGTGCTCGCTACTTGCTTGTTAGTCTGTGTCACTACCGTGGTGTTGCTAACGTTGCTCGTGGTGTTACCGTTGCTGACGATGGTGGTAGAGTTGCCAACTTTCTTTGCCGCGGCAGTGGCTTCGATGAAAAGCTGCGCGGGGCTCTCCGCGAGAGACTCCTGTCGAGACCGCGAATCGCCGTACCGGTTCCTCCTAAACTCCTCCATCTCTTTCTCCGAAACTATGTGTCCGAGTTCCTTGGCTTCAAAGTGGAAGCTGGCCACAGTCCCGTCGAGCGAGCAGCAAAACAACGAATATCCATCCGGACTCCTGAAGGAAGAACAAAAAGAAACCATTAAAGTTGATACTAAAGATCATCAACTGACCAGCTGAGATCCACCACGCTCTGCGTAAAGAAATGCTTCCCGACGAAAACTGGGCGGGGATTCGCCGTCGTCCACACGGTGATGTTCCTGTCCTGGCTTCCCATGGCCACAACGTTGTAAGGAACCATCTCCTTGGGGACTTTCTTCGGATCCATTTGCAGCAGCTCCTCTTCTCCGTTGTTTTCCGGAGGCGGCAGCGGCTGCTTGCGAAACATGGAATGGTTGAAGCGGACAGCCACCACGGGAGCGTTGTGCCCGACGAAGTTGAAAGTTCCACTCCAGTCCCCTCGCTCCAAAACTTGCGCAGTGTGGCTCGGGTTCTCGTATCCGTGGGTGGTGATTATGAAGTGGCCACAAGGTGACCACGAGAGACGCCTGAAAAACGTCGAGCCAACCTTGACACAAGATCAGAAAATGTCAACTCCAGAAGAAGAACTCGACAAAAACTTCGAACTTACGGATTTTCTCCATGGGCCCTCGGCTCGATGGACCGCAGCCCAGTCGCTGGTTTGCCAGATCATGACCGTCTTATCGTCCGACTGGCTAGCGAGGAAAGAGCCGATTGGATCCCACGCGACGCCCTTGACAAGGCTGCTGTGTCCAGTTAGAACGGCGACCGAGGATCCCCCAGGCATTTTCCAGATGCGAACGGTGTTGTCCAGGCTACACGTCGCGAGCATCGAGTCGTCTGGTGACCAAGCAAGATCCACCTACTTTAAGGACACAATTAGTTCCATCTCCATCACCAGAAATAAAAAATACAAAAAAAAATCATGCGAGAGGAAGAAAAAAAACTACTTTTGATGACACAGCATATCACGTTTGTCGAGGAAAAGATAAGAACAGAAAACGAGAGCAAAGGGACATTGCCACGAGAGAGAAAGAAGTGTCAAAGCTCCAGAGAGCTAAGAAGAGCGAAGCTCGAAAAGGCAAAGATGGAGAGAAAAAAATCACTCTTTGATGGCACAGTCGATCACCCTTCTCGAGGGAAAGAAAGGAAAAGAAAAAACAAAGAAAAATGAAAGCAAAGGGGATGAGCTTAAGCCATTGCCAAGAAAGAGAAGGAAACTCTAGAAAGCTAGCACGAAGATCGAGTTCGAGAAAGCAAAGATGAGAGGAGGAAAAAAAAGAATGAGGCGAGAGAACTTAATCTTCTCCCAAATCAGACGAAACTTGGATAAGGATCCCTCGATGAAAGACGTAAAAGAAGACCGAAAGAGAACTATTGAAAGATAAACTAAACAAAGGTTGACTGATAATGAACATAAAAAAGCAAAAACAAAAAAAATCACTAGAGCGGAGAAAAGAGACGAGAAGATCGATCGAACTCGAGAAACGAGGTGGAATAGAAAAGAAGAAACAAAGATCCGGCGAGAGAGGCGAAAGAACAAACAAGAAATAGTAATCTAGTATCAACGTTAGGATGCGCAAAAGAAGAAAGGCTTACCACATCGGCAGTGTGGCCCCGGAGCGACGCACAAACTTTCCAGTTCTCGACGTTGGCGGGCTCTCCACTTCCAAACTCCACCGTGCCAGTGCCGTGGCGCTTCTCGTGGATCAAAACCAGGCTTCCATCCGAGCCGGACGCGACGTAGAGCCCCGATTTCGACCACCGCACGCAATTCACCGATCCAAAGTGATCGCACAGCGTCGCCAGCAGCTTCTCACCGCCTCGATCAGCCTCGCCTTCCTTCATCAGCGGCCGCGTGTTCCAGATCCTCACCTACATTGCCAGTGATTTAGAGCGTTTTTTCCTCAAGAGGGAGAGGGAGCTAGAACGCCAAGAACACTAGCAAACTCTCCACAATCCGGGAGCTGGGCTCGCAATCCACGCGGCACCCAAATCGATTGCCGGGATTTCCAGCCAACCCAACAAGCCCGATTGAGGAATTCGGCGCCGCTAGAGCTGGATTGGGCGTGGAGATTGCGTAAAAGATACACATACCTTGTGATCGCCCCCGGCTGTGGCGCATCGCTGCCCGCTGGGCTGGAAATCCACCGAGAAGATCTGGAGGCCCTCGTGACGGAGCCATTCCGGCTTCTCCACAATCATCCTCTCGCTCCCTCCCTCGCGCGAAGCTCAGCTAGAGAGATGTTTCCTTCCCATGATCCCCGGAAAGAGAACAGCCATGATCACTGTTGCCCTAAAACCCAGCCCTCCGTACGGAGGGAATATCCTCTCTCCGTACGGACCCAAACTTCCCGCCAATAAAAATCCTTCGTGTCATTATCTCCTACAGGTGTGAGCATCCCCGCCGTCGGATCCCGCCACGCGGCAGTTAGGGCTTGCTCATTGTCTAGATAAAATGGTAAAGCGGATTTTAGGGCTAGCGAGAGGCGATTTTAGGGTTACTGATCGCGGCGAGCAAGCGCAGCATAGCCTCTCGGATTTGAGAGGCCATGGCGTCGATCTGCGGCGGGGTAATGAGCCTCTTAATGCAGCTCAGCGGCCGCAGGAAATCGTCCAGGCAAGTCGGGGGTTGAGAGGAATCGCTCCGGGGGTTTTTCTGGAGTGGCTTTCTCTTCTTTTTTCTTTCCGTGCCTTCTCACTCACTGCTTCCCTGATCCCTTGCTTGAAATTTCGTTCTTTCTCCTTTCAATCACGCTTCTTCCCCAATTTTGTCTTAAGAGGGACTAGGATCTCCCATCGTAGAGAATTTCCAAGAGCTAGAGGTGAGAGAGTAGAAATTTCCAGTGGGGTATCCGTGAGAGGAAGAGGATTTTCGTTTCGGGTGGTGTTTTTTCCTTTTGGAGAGTTGGGAGTGAGATCTTCTTGAGGGACAATGAGCTTGAGAACCTCACATTCTCACGACACGGAGCTCCGGCTCCCAGCCGACGTCGACTGGTACATGCTAGACAAGACCAAGTTCTTCATGCTGGGCGCCGGCCTCTTTTCGGGGGTCTCCGCCATGCTCTACCCGATCGTCGTCATCAAAACGCGACAGCAAGTCTTCCCAGAGAGGAGCTCATCTACATCCATCGCCCGCGGCATTCTCAAGCACGACGGCATCCGGGGATTCTACCGCGGCTTTGGCACCTCCCTCCTCGGCACCATCCCCGCTCGCGCCCTCTACATGAGCGCCCTGGAGATCACCAAGAGCAACGTCGCCGGAGGAGCTCTCCAGTTGGGCTTCTCGGAGCCCATCGCCGCCGCCATGGCCAACGCCGCCGGGGGGGTGAGCGCGGCGGTGGCGGCGCAGCTGGTCTGGACTCCGGTGGACGTGATCAGCCAGAGACTCATGGTCCAAGGTGGAAGAAATGGTGGTGGTGGTAGTGGAGGTGGTGGAGGCAAGGAAGAGTTCCCTCGCTACCGGGGTGGCTTCGACGCCTTCCGCAAGATCCTCAAGAGCGATGGCGTGAAGGGTCTCTACAGGGGCTTTGGAATGTCGGTGCTCACTTACGCTCCCTCCAACGCGGTGTGGTGGGCGTCTTACTGCGTCACGCAGCGCTCCATCTGGAGCCATCTCGGCTATCTCGGTGGCGCCGCCGAGCCGACCTCTGCCGCGGTGGTTTGCGTCCAGGGGATCAGCGCCGCCGCCGCTGGAGGGGCCGCGGCACTGGTGACGACGCCGCTGGATACCGTGAAGACGAGGATCCAGGTGCTGGAGAGCGACCGGAGGCCGCCGCCATCGATCTCGCAGACTTTGAGGGTGCTGGTGATGGAGGGAGGGTGGCGGGCTTGCTACCGGGGGCTGGGGCCGAGGTGGGCGAGCATGTCCATGTCCGCCACCACGATGATCACCACTTACGAGTTTTTGAAGAGGATGTCGGCCAAGAAGCCGCAGATCGAGTGTTCTCCGGTTTGAAGTGGAGTGAGTTTGATCGATCGAGCGGAGCTTGGGTTCTTACCAGTTTTCGTTCGTTCATGGCAGGCAAGCAAAACAGGTGGAAGAGTTTGATCTTACAGGCACAGCAGGCCAGGAAGTGAGAAAAGTAGAGAGCAAGAAAGACGGGGAAAGCGAGGAAAAGAGGTGGAGTCTTTTGAGTATCACTCTTCTAAAGTTTTCTTCCTCGTTTCGTTTCGTTCTTTTCTAGAACGGGCGACCTCACGCGAGATGGATGAATCGTGACGACGATTTCTTTGATTTTTGTATATAGCAGCAAGCAGGCAAGCAAGCCGACCAAAGCTTTGTGGGGAAAATGGTCTGTAAATTTGTGGAGAACCAAAAGAACAAAGAGATTTCCGTGGGAGTTATCGTTTTTTCGTTTCGTTTCGTGTTTTTCTTTTTTTATAAACAAGAGTAAATAAAAGTTAATGTTACTCTCATATCTCCGTCTCCAAGAACTTTGGAAGTTCTCCAAGAACTGTGGAACACTTTGTTCTTAAAGTTACAATCATCTGGAAGGTTACCTTTGAAAGAATGGCGACTTCTCACAGCTTGAGCGAAAACTCTGAAGCGCAGGATCCATCCTCTTCGGTGCTGGAGCAAAGAGAGTGGTGATGTTCTTGGAGGATTTCCACGACGGTGGCCATGCTTGGACGGCACTCGGGCCGGGGATGGATGCACATCGCCGCCACCTCCAGCACAGCTTCCATGCTTTCGAGTTGAGCTCCTCGGCAGTGTGGATCAAAGATCTCCAGGCACCTGTTCTGAAGCATCATCGCACTCGCCTAGACAGAAAAAAAAAAAAAACACTCTTTGAGTATGAAAATATGAAAAAAAAAAACTTCCTTTTACGTACCCAGCCAACAATGTTGAGTCCTTTGGCAGTGAAGCAAACGTCCGTTGGCCTCTTCCCGCTGAGAAGCTCCAGCAGCACAACGCCATAGCTGTAGACGTCCGACTTCTCGGTGGCTCTTCCGGACTGCATGTACTCTTTGAAAACACAAAAACAATCTCTCGAGCATGAGAAAAAAGAAAAAAAACGAAAGAGAAGAGCTTGAAACAAAAAACTATTTGTACCTGGTGCGAGATAGCCAAATGTCCCGGCCACGATTGTTGTCACCTGGGAATCGTTCTCCTCGAGAAGCTTGGCCAGCCCAAAGTCGGACACACAAGCCTCCAGATTCCTATCCAGGAGTACGTTGCTCGACTTAATGTCGCGGTGGATTATTGGAGGCACACAGCGGTGGTGCAGATGGCCCAGGCCTCTGGCAGTGCCAATTGCTATGTTAAGACGAGCTTCCCATGTCATCAGAGAATCCTTTGCGTGTCTCTCTGCCAGGAAACGACGCAAAAGTTTTCGTGAAAGATGCTCGAAACAAGAAAACGGAAAAGAGAAGAAGATGATATTACCATGGAGGTGCTCGTCCAGGCTTCCGAGGGGCATGAAATCGGTTATAAGGAGTCTTGCTGTCGGTGCGTTGCAGTAGCCTTTTAGCGAGACGAGGTTGCGGTGTTGGATGCTCCCCAGGACGTCGAGCTCTTTCTCCAGACGCTTCTCGGAGATGGAACCGTCGCTGGATCTTCCAACTTTTTTCACCGCAAACACGCAGTCTTCGTCCATGCAGAGCTTGTACACCGTTCCGAAACCGCCAGCTCCGATTATGTCTTTGTAATCCAGCCGCTCGATCTTGGTGATGACTTCTTTCAGTGTATAGGGTAGCCCTCCATGGAACAAAACGAGCTTTGCTGTTATATTAGTTTGTGAGTCCAGGTGTTACGAGAAGAAGAAACTGGAGCTGACCTGCGGATGGTTCCGGCTGCTGAGGAATGCAGGCCTTTGTTGCGTTGAATTTGTTGTAGAAAAGAAATCCCCAGAAGCACACTAGCGCAAAGAGCAGCGATGCGGTCACAGTTCCAAGTGCACTTATCAGCAGATTTCTCGAAAGTTTTGACATCTTAGAACCTGTATTTCATGTTCGAACTTAAAAAAAATAAAATCTAGAGATGACATACCATTGACCGATTTTCCAACTTCACAGCTCTTGTTGAGCTGCTGTCCACACAGCCCGGGATTACCGAAAAAACTGGAGAGATAATGTAAGAGCCAAATCTAGATGAAAACACAAACTTACGATCTGTTTGAAAACTTTGCAAGACCAGTGACGCTCCCAGTAAGAAAATTGTTGGAAACGTTTCTGCGAGACTCGAGACAGACGGATTAACACAATCGTGTTTCTTTCTTTGGGAAAACTTACAAGAACACAAGATCGTTTAGTCTTTCCATGGAAGCTGGAATTGGTCCAGTGAGCGAGTTCTCCGACACGTCGCTGCAGCAAGCCTGGTTTCGTGAAAACCAGAGGCATGAGAGAACAAAGTCAGCAAGAAACTTACAACACTTTCAGGTTCTTAAGCCTCCCCAGTTCCGCAGGCAACGAGCCACTTAGAAGATTGTCTCGCAGGTATCTGTACAACGAAATCTTACTTCCAGAAACCCTAGAAAAAACTGCTAAGCTTACACTGCCCGTAGATCGCTGCAGTTGCCAAGGCTCGGAGGTATTTTACCGGAGATCATGTTGTTATGCAATCCCCTGTTCATTCAAAGACGTTCTATATTTTTGTCTGGAAAGAACAAACGAAAAACTTACAGCCTTCGCAGTTTGCTGAGCTTTCCAATCTCCGGAGAAATCACTCCCACCAGATGGAATCGAGGAAGGTTTCTAGCCGAGAGTAAACGCTCATTTAGCGATCAAAGGAAGGGACAAGACTTACAAAGTCTCTACGCGCCCAGTTTCTCCATTACACTCGACTCCAGTCCAGTTGCACGGCGTCGCATCGCTTCGTCTCCAATCGCCGAGAAGAAACTGCGCTTCTTGTATGCCCTCTTTAAATGCGAGCAATGCAATCCCTGTGATAGGAGAGGAGAGTGCGAATAAGAAGAATCCAGTTAAACGAAGATAGATAGGTAGATAGATAGATAGTGAGAGAACGAGAACAAGAAGGACCCAGAGAAGAGAGCTCTAACCATCCGAAGACAATGCTTGCACGGAATGTAGGAACAGGACGACGATCGCGCAAAAGGCCCAGCTCCTCATCTAGCAAAGCCGGACGATGAAACCCTAGAAGCGATGTTCCAGAACCCTGTTCGCTTGGCGCTCAGCTCATCAGCGCCTTCCTCGCCGCCGCCACGAATCTATCAACTGGATTAGGCAAAGCTCTGCGACAAGAAGATAAATTTTAAGTATTTTTCAAAACATCTGGCCGTTGGTGGTCAGGTGTACTTTAAAAGTTATAAAATAAAGGGTAACAAACATAGGCATTGATCTAAAGAAGATTGCATCTCCATTCCTGGGATCAATTTGCACCATCGGTCAATACCACCATGCATGAGGAAGGGATGATAAGAAAAATTCTTTATCACTCACCTTCCAAGAAACTGGTAATGAGAAAGAACTTAGTTCTTGTATGATACACATTGCCATGGAACCAGTAGACACTGTGGCAGTAGCTGTGCTTGTCCGCATTAATCTCTCATAGCTGCTCCTTCTTCTCCTCCTTCTCCCTTGTTGTGGATCGCTAGAGACCATCTCACTTTCATTGCTCTCACTGCACTCCATGGACTGGTAGGGCTAAAGTGATCCATCTTTGGGTAGACCATGCATGACATTATGCCATGTAATATAGATAGATTACATGCTTAAGCTAAAGGCTTTATATTTCTAATATTATATTCTAATAATGAGCCATTTGGTGTTTATCCAGCTGTATTTTATATATTAGATTTTAAGGCACATTCACTGGCACTGGTGGTGGTGGTGGCAAGGATGCTGGTAGTGGTGGTGGGGGTGGGGCTTCTTGGAGGAGACATATGTGGTGTACTAAGCTTAACTTGCTCATTACACAAATCTAAATATGGAAATGTAAGCACTTTGATTAATAAATGAACCCCCTTTCCTTGGATAACATGAACTTTAAAGCTTGGCCATTTTCCTAACATACACACAAAGAATTATAAAGTAGATTGTTTTGATCCTTTATTAATTAATCATTTTTATCTTAGATTAATTCTTTTTTTAACTTAAAATTTTCTATGAAGAAATTCAATATAATAATTAATGAGCAACAAAAAAGAAAATCAAACATTTGAGAATACATTTATAACCTTAGACTTAGCTTTAACTTTGAGTTTCAATAATGTGTTTAATTTTAGATTCAGGTTCATAAAACAATCTTATTCCACTTTGCTCAAGAAAGAATGATAAAAAAATCTTTCTTGAGCAAGCTGGAATAATTTAACTCTTTCCCTCTCCCTTGTATAAGAGGTTAGTAAGGTTGATACAAACTTTTAACCTCTTTTTTTGACATAGAATGGGCCATACAAACTGAGAATTATAAAGTAAAACTTTTTACTATTAAAACTTTGATCAAATTTTGACCCTTTATTAATCATTTTTATTTTAAATTAATTATTTTTTTAACTTAAAACTTTCTATGAAGACCACGTATGTCTCCTCCAAGAAGCCCAGCACCACCCCCACCACCACCACCAGCATCCCTGCCACCACCACCACTAGTTCCACCACCAACACCCCCACCAATGCCCCCACCACCAGTGCCACCACCCTCAAAGCTTGAATGGCCTTCTCTTGCATCACAGCAAGCTGTTTGTCAACATCAACCTCTTCCAAATCCATTGCTGGAAAACCAGCACAACCAAGGAGGCCTGGTGGCTTGGAAGTGCAAGAGAGAGATCCCAACAAACATCTCTATTTGGATCTGAGCAGCAATGCCCATCACCAGTACCCCCGCCAACACCCCCACCAATGCCCCTGCCACCAGTGCCACCACCAGCACCACCACCAACATGCCCACTACCACCACCACCATTGTTACCAGGACATAAATTTGTATCCATATCAGGATCATCTTTACAAATGCCATCAAAACAAGCAATATCCCCTTTACACTCATTATGACTTGAACAAGATTCACCACATGTTTTAAGTCTTGCTTCTACAGCTAGAATTAAACTTATAAATGCAAAGAATAAAATATAACTGTAAGCCATATTTAATCAAGAAAAAATTTCAGATTGTGTTATGAATCAAAACATCCTTCTTTTATACTATAACTAATTGTTAGTTCTCTTTACATTTTCTTAATATTATGTTGACACTTGTCTTCAAATAGAAATTTGATATAGCTTCATGGCAAAGTTTATAATTCTTTAATATATAAAATACAGCTGGAACAAAGTAGGGCTATATTAAGTAATGGCTTATTATTAGAATACGATATTAAATAATTAAACACTTGTGTTAGAAATATATAGGGAAAAAACACACATGGAATGCAATAATTTATAAAAGAAATACATGCATTAGATTTTATGAAGTCCATATGTGCCCAACTATGAAGCATGGATGCAATGTTCACTCTTTCTTGTTCTCTTGATGAAGTAATCTTGCAAGCACTCAGTCCTCCAAAAGTACCATGCAAGTTGTTATCTATCTATATGCTGTTGTAAACAAACCATATATATAGTGGAGAAAAATTAAGTTTGCAAGGATCTAAAAATCAAAACAAACATCTACATAACTTTTTTCCACAGTTTGCAGTGAGTAAGAAATATCTATTCAGATGTTCATTCAGCCACAAGGATGCCAATGCTATCTTCAAGATTTTCCAGGTGCACAGCGCTTCAAACATGCTAGAACTCATGTCCTGTTGATGTCAATGGGAAGAGAGCTGAGGACCTCAAGGTTGGAGGTTCTGACAGGTTAGAGAGCAAGAACTTCCAAAGCATATGTATGGGATGTTTCTAACAATTCTGTACTATTTCTGGAAATATCAAAGGTTGAGAAGCTACAACCCACTCACTTTCTCCAGCAACATCATGGTTAACAATGTTCTAGCATTGGATTCCATCTTGATGTTGGCACAGCCAGACCATACTTCCAAAGGGCTGTGCTGTCATTGATTCAATGAAGCAGAGGAAAAGGTACGTTTCCACCAGTCTCATGCTTCAGCCAAATGAATGATAGCACTTAACATAACATAAATTTAATGCTGTACGTATATGGCAAACACTAACCCTAAATAAACTCGCATGAGTACGGGAATGCCCTAAAGGGAGGCCAGTTGGCGTCCCTTCGCCATGGTGTCCGTTGGATGACGTGTTTGCGGAGCGCGGGAGCGCGGGAGGAGGTAGACTCAGCTCTTTCGGCCACGACTAGGCGATCTGGTGAGTGCTGGAGTGCGATTTTAGGGTTCTTAGCTCCCGCTTTTTTCCGGGCATTATTTCTCCTCTTTCTTTAGCCAGTGATTGTTCTAGAAAGAAATCTCTCTATCGCTCTCTTTGCTCTGCGATTCTAGCTGTGTAGATCTCCAGTTCAAGCATTTTTTCTTCCTTTGGACAGGATCATGCCCCAGGGTGATGCTGCGATGGAAGGAACAATGCTAGATCCCGGGGGAGGAGGAGGAGGAGGAGGAGGAGGAGGAGGAGGAGGAGGCGGAGGAGCTTCACTTCCATCAGACAGTAGTGATCACAACGCCGCGGCCGCGGCCACGGCCGCCACCACCACCACTAGCGAGAGTGCTACCAACGGACCGAGTATAAACAACGGTCGCGAGAGCAACGACAGCGCTCTCCAGACTCTCAGCCCGCGAGAGATGTCGCCGAAAAAGTATGAGCACCCAGTGCTCACTCCCTACAACAGGAGGCTCTCGAAGAACACGCAGTACTTCGAGACTTGGCAGCACCGCACGAACATCGCTTCGTCCGGAGGAGGAGAAGGCACTGGCAGCAACAAGAGAGGCTCTGTCGTCACTCCCAGCCCGAGAAAGCTCCCGTCGATCGAGAAGAAGGAGAAGATCGCCAGCCTCACGGAGGAGAACGAGTTCCTCTCGAAAGAAGTCCGGGTGCTGTGCAAAGACAAGAGCAGCCTCGCTGCTCAGGTCTCGCAGCTCGAGGACGACTTGAGCACCATCCTGGCCAAGACTCACGATCTCGTCCACGAGAACTCCAACTTAAGCAGCCAGGTTGACGACACACGCATCCAGATCTGGGCTAAGGACTCGATGATGGCATCTTTGGCGAAAGCCAAGAGCATCCTCGAGTCGGAGAAGCAGTACCTCCAGGAGGACAAGGGATTCCTGGAGAACCAGCTGCTGGAGATCAACAAGAAGCTGCGGGAGACGGCCAAGCGAGCGGACGAGGCGGAGTCGACGGTGGCTTCGGTGGTGCAGCAGATCGACGGGCTCAACCGGAACTTGGCCAGGATGTCCAAGAACGATGCGAGCTTCGAGGTCCAGGAGATCGTCAAGCAGATGGAACTCCACAGCCTCCAGGCATGCAAGGACATGCTGAAGAAAGAGCTCAAGAAACTCACAGCAACGGTGATCAAAGCCAGGGAAGAAGCTACCGAGGCGAAGATGGTGATCGACAATTGCCGGGCCGACGAGACCAAGTTCAAGGCCGACGTCGTGAGGCTGGAGAAGGCTCTCAAGTCCGCCAGCGAGTACTCGGGCCGGCTGGAGAAGCAGGAGAAGCTACTCAAGAGCAACATAGAGCTCTTCGACGCCAGGGTCCGGAGCTTGGAGAACGAGCTGAGCTTCGTCAAAGCCGAGAGGGACGCAGCGATCAAGGCCAAGATCCAAAAGGAGGCCGCGTCCGGAGGGATGGAGGCCATCAAAGCCTCCATCCACATCCTCCACGAGAATGCCAAGAAGGGACATGAGCAAGTTCTAGCACTGTCTGGATTGCTGCCGGAGCTGGCTGAGGACAAGGCGCGATCGGTGGAGGTGAGCAAGACGCTGGAGATGAAAGCCAGGGAGCTGGGAGCTCGATCGACGACGGTGGCGACGGCGGCGGAAGAACAGCTCGGCAAGCTCAAGGAACAGGTTGATGCGCTCGACTCGGCGCTCGAGGAGGCCAAAGACGCTGCCGAGGAGAGCGAGAGCAAGGCTTGGCAGATGATCGCGGAGCTCTCGTCGTCCTCGCCGGCCTCGCAAGCTAGCGGCGATCACGAGAGCAGCGGCAAGGTGGATCTTCCGGCCGCCACTACTTACATTCTCGGCCTCGGTTTGCTCGCTTACTCGGTCTATATTTCCAACCACGCGTAGCTCTGGCTGGACAAGGGAGCGATCGATCACGCATTATTTTGTACAGTGAAATGAAAGGTGGCGAACTTGTAAATTGGTGGTGAAACGAGGGTGCCGGACTCATATAAATAAATAGCATTAGAATGGTTGAGAAATCAGATGGAACAAGGGTGGCGGATGATATATACATAAATAACACTAGAATAGTTGGTCTTGTTGAGGAATCATGCGAGTTTGTGCAAGGAAAAACCGGGAAACGTTGACCAGCGCCATGATACCAACGTTTTTGACTACGCCATTGACATTGACCTGACTTTGACCAGTACATTGCCGTACACGGACGCTAGAAGCTTCTTTTGACTGTTCTTCAATGTGAAAAAAGCTTGGCCTCTCTTGCTGATGCAAAAAGGCAATAGGTCACTTTCTTAGTTGTTGCCAACTCTTTGAAACTCTCTTCTAGTTTTATAATTTTGGATCTCTTTTCTTACATGGAAACAAGATCCATCGGGTTTTTCTTCGTTTTTCCGTTTGGAAAGTGTGTGTCGAGAATTCAATGCTAAAGAACGATGGGAGAATTGACATGATGTTGAAAGTTGGAGATGTTTTTGCGATCGAGACCAGTGCGAAATTGCCAATCCCAGCCAGGATCATTGAAAACTAAAAAACCCCACGCAACGTTTTCGCTGGAGCCAAACGAGCAATGCGTTGAAAACTCCAAAAGCTTCGAGGTCTCTCCATGGCCTCGTCAGTGCGACTCCACTTGTCAATAATCACACTGTTCGTTGCCCAAGAAGAAGTTTGTCCCGAGTTTGAGGCCTCTTCCACTCAAGTTTTTTCAAATGAGTGACAACAAGAGGTAAACAAACATAACATATTCTGAGCATTTTTCACACTCGAGCCCGACCGCCAAAATTTCAACGATTCCCACGGAAACGATGGAACTGTCGGCAGAGAAGTGAAGCCAACTGGGAAAGTTTCTCAGTTTACACAGTCTCAAATCCTCTCCCTGGGGTTGAAGGGAGCGTACTACGAACCAGAACCAGAACAAGTGTACAAGCATGCAGCCCACAAACGCAAAAATGGCGGTGTCCATCGTGCACGACAGCCCGAGATCTCTTGGACCCACGAAGATCTCTCCACGCAGACAAAGAAACTCAAACTCAAACTTGGCGGTGGCGATCACCGATCGCAACGTGAGAGAGAGAGAGAGAGAGAGCGCAACTACGAACCAGCCGCTCCAAATGGCTGTTTCTCTTTAAACTTATTAACAGGCTGGGAATCTTTGAAAAGAAAGAGCCCGCCATCTTTGAGCTAGTCCGATTGGGGAACTGGAATTGTCACACGCGCGATTACGTCTCCCTACGCGCAAAATCTGCCCGTGATCATAGAAACTTAATAAAAACTTAAGATATGTGGCCAGCAAGTTTTCAACGGGAAAAGGTTCAGTATTTGGGTGATAAAATTTGTTGGGTATCATGAGGGGGGAGTGTACGGAGGCCCCCTTGTGCTTTGTCTGTGAGCCAAAGAAAGGACCCGTGTGTGTGTGTGTGTGGGGGCCAAAGGCCCCTTGTTCTCATCAAAAGTCCACAAGATGCATGGCACACACACACACAAGCCCAGCACAAAACTTATGATGCATCACTGCTGCCACCATTTTGCATTTGCCACCCCACCACCCATGCCTGCCCTTGGAACATCTCTCTTGGAATTTTTGTTTGGCCCAGAGCGTGGTACGGAAGAACCCCACAAGACAATGAGCAAGGAAAACCTCTCCATCTTAGAGATTGAGAGTGGTTCGTTTTTTATCCCTAGGCAGGCCTGTCACATTATTATTGGCGAATAACTGTAATAGTTGTACGTATTGAATGGCAAAAGGAATAGAAAAATTAGATAGAGAGGTAAAGGTTTTGTTTTTCGCAAAATCTGTATAACAGACTTCTTCTCGTCTTCGTCTTCTGATCCTTGTAAGTGCGATGGTCTGCAGTTCATTTGTCAATGTCGCGGTTTTATTAATTTTATTTGCGCCGATTGAAAGGTCGATTCCCACGCTGGATGTGCCATGACATTGGCTACCCAGCTGATTCCATCGATTCCAAATTTACACTCGGACGCAGAACCACAGAGAGGAGGAAGATTGCAGCAGCACACAGAGGCGCAGAAGAACAGAGAGCAGAAGAGTGAGAAGAAGAACACCACAGCCAAAAGAAAAGAAAAGAAAATTCAAGGAAAACATCAAGAAAAAGAAAAAAGTATCAATCTTGTGTAAATGTAGTAGCCGGGCCGTCGCAATCATGCGTATATATAGCGTATTTATACACACCCCACGCACACAATGAACTCCTACCTTATAGTCAGACCCCGCAAGGAAGCGAGGAACAACACACTCCAGGGGGGGGGGAGAAAAGGTGGTGGCGCCAACCAATCTTTTTTTTTAGGGCAGGGAAGAAAACTGCAAAGGGAGAAAAGTTGGCGACACAACAGCCTTTGTGTCTCCTTGGTGCTATAAACAAGATTGCAGCAGAGGAATGCATGGGAGATGGTGGCTCAGCAACCACCACCCACCATACAAAACAACACACACAAACACACATCTATATTTCAATGAAATCTAGAAAAGATTTCAACTTGAGGGGAGGGGTCGGTTCTGGGCCCAAAAAGCAAGCCCAATGCAGCAAATGCCCTCTCTCTTGTCAAGCTGAATTCAATGTGGATTCTCAAGGCCAGCAGGACAAATACAAACCCGGAAAAAAAAGGGGAAAAAGGAGGAAGAAAAAACTAACAATTGAAGGGGTTGTCCAAGACCCACGAGCATTTCGCCATGGAGTAAATACACCCCGCCAAGAAAAAAGTTACACAAACGACGGGTGGAAAATTGTTGTTGTTGTTGGTTGTTTGCGGCATTGCGCTTCATTGCGCAAGTGTTATGGTTCTTGTATCATATGTGCAATATGTAGCTAGGTGCCTAGAATTCATTTCATGGCCTCTATGGTTGAAAGCGTGCGTTGTTTTTTTTTTTCCGCTGGGTTCAGGTTGGTCTTCAGGCTTCAAAGAGAGGAAATAGGTCCATGGAGTTTTTTCTCAGCCCTGCCCTGGCCAAAGGTGTGCATGCATGACATGCCACCCACCACCTTCAAAATGTATCACTCAATGTTTTCCTAACTTGTTTGGGGGATTCGCCGCCCGTCCGGCCGGTGAAAGCTGCTGCTGCGGGCTGACATGACTTCCTATGTATCTATCTAGTATTTCTGTTTCTTTTCCTTACATTGGCTGATATATATTCCTAAATAAATTGATTTCATTTTTTCTGAATTATTATCTCATCTTTCCTACCTATGAAGCGTTAGTGTGTACCCTTGGGGCTTCTTATCATCCCCTCCACGAACACGACAGTGGGAGATTTTGACGCATCCCGACCGCGACGTATGTGATATGACAACGTCAACAACATTGAACAACAACCACACACACACCCACAAACCAACAACCGTGTGCCTGTTAAACTCATTCGCAAGCTCTGGGCCGGAATTCAATCCCATATGAGCCCCCTAAATTTCAACAAACAAAGAGGAGGAGAGGATCTAAACAGCACCAGCACCAGAATATTATACTTTTTCCGCTACCCCTCTGCTAGATCGTCTCCAGTTATTCAAACTCAGACAGCATTACAGGAGAGGCTTTAAGAGCTTAATTGGTTCTTGGGGTGGACTGGTGTGTGTGTGTGTGTGCGTGTATACATGTATGCATCTGCCAGCTCTGGCTATGGTTAGTTGGCGATTGCTATGTTAAAGGATGTGGATGGCTGCTGGATGGATATTTTTCTTATAAATATTTTGATTCCTGGACATCAACAATAAAACCATGGTTAGAATTAATAATTGGCGAGACTTTGTCTGTTGCTGTTTGTTATTTGTGTCTCTGCTCCAAACTTCCTCCTCCTCCTTTTGGTCCTAAGACCCCCACCATGGACTTACTGGGGATATTCCCGGGCATCTACAGGCAACAAAAGCATGAGATTGTGTGTCACAGTGGTCCCAAGCCAGCCAGGCAAGCAGAAACGAGGCACAAGGTGCCCACCGGATTCGAACGTCTCACCGATTTCTCCAAATGGGAAGAATATACCGGGCATCCTTCCCAGAGATATAGTTTGAACAATGGTCAACCATGTGAAGCAAGCAAGTACCGGGACCCAGCGCTGGGCGATCCGATCCTTCCTTGCTGCCCAAGTCTCTCATCTCCCAGAGATGGTGCGTCCCATTCGCGGCAATACACAACAAATATAAAATCCATATATATTCTCCCTTGGGCAAACATGGTGGCCTCTCAGTGGATGGGGAATCTAGACAGAGCAAGCTTGCGGTTGAACCTACCCGGCACTCCCTCTCTCTCCCTCACTCTCTCTCACTCCCTGGCAGGAAATTTCATAACAATTTCATGAGTTCTAGAGAGATCTTTAAACTATTTCCCTAATTATTATTATTTTGTTCCATATTCAGATAAAAATAAATAAAATTTCTATAATATCTCAACCACACAACCCCACACATCAAGCACGCTTATTCTCCCTACGCTGGTTCGTTCCCGGCTGGAATTGACACAGCCCGGGCAGCCGTGGATGGGCCACACCCGGGCGGAACGTACGGCCGCGAGGAATCTTTCTTGGATATGCAAAGAAATGATCAGTGGCGGTGCCAGGTTGGTGTGTCCCTCCCCCAACATTAACAGATCAAAATCGCGGGAAAAAGAAATAGTTTCAAATCGCGACCTCGCAATTCCAATGTCAGGGGCCATGGATATGATTAACAAAAACATCAACCAATGAGAAATCACGAAAAAACAATACACATGCATAATAAACAATGTATATGGATAGAAAATTGGTGGCCACGACCAAGCAAATGGGTCCCGTACATATGTCCACGGGGATAAGTACGGACTGGCTGAGGTGGCAGACAGGAGGGTCCAAAATCAGGCAGATGCCCAGGCAACGCCATCATGACGCCCTCTTCCCAGTCCTTGCACGAGGACACGTGGCAACAAGCCAATGCTCTACGAGTGGGACCCGCGCCCTCGAGTGCGCGGACACGCTGCAGTGGCAGGCAAGACGTGGGGCCCGCCACGCTGGCCAGAACCGCGCGGGACGTGACACGGTCGCCAGCGCGGTTTTGCGGCACTACGGTCTCGGGCCACCGACCGCGCGATATACCGTGCGGGCGACCGTGAGTGCGACATACAGGCCACGCCAGCCTCGTGCCTCGCGCCAAAACATTTTTGAAAACCAGAAATTTAAATTTTTGGGGAAACTTAGTGAGGAAATTTGGAGGGGGTGCCCACATGTCCCTCCAACGGTCCAATCATGCCTCGGTATGAAAATTTGGTCTGGGTTGATGACGTTTTTACCCTTTCATATTTACCCGGACGTGACGGGCCACGTGGGGAGGGCTTCAAGCGCCCGGAAGGTCCCGTGACGGGCCACCCACCGATGGCGCGCCCGTCAACGTTCGTCATCGCGATCTAGTAAATGACACCAATCCGACGGTGCCGCTGGCTTAGGGGTCCCACGTGGACGGCCGTCGGACCGCTCGTGAAGGCAGTAAAAGCCCCACGTAAAACCTCACGCAATATCTCCCCTCCCCCGTAAAATTCAAAGAACCCTAAAACCTCTACATTGTCATTTGTCTACGTTAGGTGGACATTTACGCCACCTTTGTGGTGTCTAAGCACGCGAGCTTTAGGGAATTCAGACACGAAAAGGTGGCGAGTCTCCGTAAACCGTTGTTGTTTTGCGGCATGCCACCTTTAGTTTGCCCCCTCTTGTTATAAAGTGGGTGTTTGTCATGTTATCTTCAAAAGATCACAAAAGCATATAAGTGCAACAAGGAGTTGGAAGGAACAACACCTTTAGAGATCTATGGAAGAAGAGAGAAAGCGCGAAAAGAGAAGACGAAGAGGAAAAAAAAACTATATATCTCGATTGATCGATCACACCCTCCTCAAAAGCAAATAACAGGAGACAATGATCCATCCAAACATATATAGCTAACTTCTCAAGATTGGCCCTAAAATCTTTTGTGCATGCAATGGTCTATCAAAAGCCTCTTTCACGTTTGGGCTCGTTCATCATCCATCCATGCAAAAGAGAGATGCAAAAGAGGTGGATTTTAGGTTCGCGCCCAATGCTATACCGTACACGTCCATGCAGGATACCCGTACGGGCCTAAAAAAAAACCATTGTTAACAACGGGGTTGGATTGGACTAGATTTGCTCAATCTAACAATGCAGGAATTAACAGTATACATTGAAGAGCGAGGCGAATCTCTACGGGATCATTCTCTCCGCGGCGTCCAGAGCCGTACAGTAGAAGATTCTGTGCCGGGTTAAGGCTAACCGCCATGGTTGTTTTAGTGCATGTTTACCTTAACCACCCAGTTAATCACTGGTGGAGGGATCCCTGCATTGCGAGACGCCGCATGTTTTATTCTCTCCACACTACCTTAGGGTTTAAAAACGTGTATATTCGAGAGCGCTCGCGAGCGCGTCTTCTACCTATATAGCGAGCGCTTCCCTTCTTCTCTTTCTTGCTCGCGCGGCGCCATAGCCTAGCTCTCTCCCTCCTGGATCAGTCGCTCAAAATCTCGTGCCAATCGCTCGAAATATCTCCGTTCTCGCAGTCCGTGAGCGATCGGTGGATTGAGAGAGCGTTCTTTGCTGCGATCGGTGCAGGATTTCCAGATCTTGGAGCGAAATTTCGATCGGCGGGGCGGCATCGGGCAAGCGCTCATCTCTCCGGCGCTCAGGCGATTCTTCCCTGTGCGCAATTGGCGTGGCTTCTCTCCGGCTCGTGTTTCCTCCTCGCCATTCATCCCTTGCCAGATATTCTGTGTTTCTTGCTCTCTTTCACACACCGCGGCGCAGCGCAGCGCGGCACGAGTGTGTACTCGCTCTCGCAGCACATTGCTCCACACGCACGCGCGACGCTCTCTCCTTTCTTTCTCTCCTCGCGAAATTTCCAATTCTTCTTCCTGCCGGTCGCTTCCAATTCTCCCTGCGCAAGATCGCCTCCAAAGGCCCCGGAAAATGCGAAAGATATAGGTACTGTGAAGCGTGCGTGAGAATTTTCGTGTCACCAAGTTTTCTCGCGACGATCTCATGGTGTGTGTGTTCCTGGTGTTTCTTGGCGTCTGGAATTCTTCCTTCCATCTGTTTCTCATTCTAGCCTGTGAATTCTTTCCATCTGTGGCCTCTCTCCACGGCCTTGCTTGCGAGGAGTTTCATGAAAATGCGGCTAAGTTGTTGAGAGCCTGGGTAACGCTTTTGTTCCTTGCTGTTTGCTTACTGGATCCAGATCTGTGCAGATTTTTCTCGTTATTCGTAGCGAAGAAGACTGATACCCGCGCCGGGAGCGAGACAAACAGTCTACAGCGAGCCTTTGAGGTAGAACATCGTGATCCAACAGTTCCCTAGTGCTTGCAGTTTCTTCGAGAGAGCGAGAGAGGGAAAAACAAAGCAAAAAATAGTGGAGGGATTTTTTCTTTTCTTTTGCTGAATTCGAGCACTCTCTAGACTTGTGTGTGTACTGAAGAATTTGGTGTGCTCTTGCTTTCCTTCTCTCCAGGTTTGCATGTTGGTGAGCGTTCCAAGCAGCAGCGGGTCATGCTGCTAAGCAGCTACAACCATGAGCCGCTGCCGGGCGATTGTTTCGAAGAGTCCTCGGCTCTCAGCTCGCAAGGCGGAGAACTAATGCTGCCGTCGTCCAATTCCGCCGCTGGGCCCCTGCCCAATTGCTCCATGCAGGTGGAGCATGGCCTCAAATCCTCGTCGGGTGGCGGTGGCGGTGGCGGTGGCGGCGATCAGTCCTCGGCTCCCACTCGGGCTCTCCGGATCAAGCCACAGCCAAACCAGGTACTCAAGTGCCCGCGCTGCAATTCTCTCAACACCAAGTTTTGCTACTACAACAATTACAGCCTCACGCAGCCGCGCCACTTCTGCAAGAACTGCCGGCGCTACTGGACCAAAGGTGGCGCGCTCCGCAACGTGCCAATTGGTGGGGGCTGCAGGAAGAACAAGAGGGCCAAGCAGAACAAGAGCTCGTCGTCGGATCAGTCGTCCACTGTCCCGGCAGTAGAGAAGGCCTCCTTTGGCGGTGGCGGCGATCACTCCCTGGCTGGGCGACACGGGCAGCTGCTGGCCGCTTCCACGTCTAGCCTGTACGAGGACGGAATTCACGAGCTGGCCTACTCGAGGATCCCGCACAGCCTGCGACTGGGCGATCACTCGGGCAGCAGCGGGCTGTCTTTCGAAATTCCGCGAGTTCCGGGCGGTGGCGGGCACCAGGCGCCCTCGTTCATCAATCTCCCCGCGGGTGCTTTCGAGGCCGGGGCCGAGCACGGCCTGTCCACCGCCACGCTCAACTTCCAGGGGCTCATGAAGCACGAGAACGGCGGGGAGTTCACGCCCATGTACGAGCCGTCTTTAAACTTGCTGGGCGGAGCTGGCGTGCCCGCGGCGCCGCCGCAGCTGAGCGACGCCGGGCTGGGGCCGAGCGGGTTCAGCATCGGGCTGGACAATTTCGTGGGACTGGGACTCAACGGGGATCTAAAGTCGTGGAGACAGCAGCAACAGCAACAGCAGCAGCAGAAGATGACGGCTCTGGAAGGCCCGGAGCAGCAGCAGCAGCAGCAGCAGGATGGAATTGGGATTGGAATTCACCACCACCACCATCTCCACCAGAGCTTGCTGGGCCACTTGGCCGCCGCGGATCACGGCTCATCCTCCGACCGGCCCCCGAAAGGGAAGTCCCAGGATCGGATTCACGACTCGCAGCATTCATCTTCGGAGTGGCAGGGCCAGCAGCAGCAGCAGCAGGAGTCATCGTTTCTGGAAGCGGCGGCGGCGGGAGGGGGAACAGGAGGAAGCGGCGGAGGTGGTGGTGGCGGCGGCGGCGGAGGAGGTGGGGGAACGGGGGATAGCACTGCATACTGGAACAGTTCTACAGGCTGGCCGGGGATAGTCGACCTCCCCATCTATGTCGATCATCAGCAGTACTGCGACGTCAAGCCTGTTGAGCAAGGCGTGCCAGACTTCTACTCTAGAGCTCCTCCTCGCTGCACATCTCTAACATGAAAGTCGACGACACACACACACTCACACACAACACACATCTTAGAAGTTCCATCGATCAACAAATTTACGACATCACTAGTACAAGAAGAAGTTCCTCCGCTCCGCCCTTACGAAGTCTCGAGAATTCTTTTTCCTCTCCAGCTAGCAGCAGGGGCCATAAGATCCAACGCCACACTCATTGAGTCATCATCATCATCATCCACACCGCGAGACGACGTCGACGATTTTATAAGTACCGCGCGAAGTTTTTTTTCCCGCGAGCGATCATCGAGAGGATCCGGATCCCTTTTACTTATACACTTACAACAAGAACAACAAGACAACCAACGCACACTCACACAGCTCATACTACGACCGACGATCGATATAACGAACGCGACGTGCGACTTCTTAACAGCCAGCCGCTGCTGCTTCCAGGGACTCCGATTTCCATATGGTGAGAAATTCCAGTTCCAGGGATTTTAGAGTTTCTGACAGGATTTATCCTATGTTCCAGGTCGCAGACTCGTGCCTCGATTTTCATCCTTGCCCACCGTAGGTAGCGCAGCAGATACGAACGCGGTAGTTTTACAGGAGTAAAAAGGAAAACGAAAAAAATGGCGGTGGAATCGCACAAAACGGAGGAGTTTTAAGAGCACTCCCGATCAAAGTCACAAGCGATCCAAGCAAAGTAGCAACAAAAAGTGGTAATTCTTTCGTTCTTTCCTCCCTCTCTTTGATGTTCTTTCTTTTTCCTCCATTTGATTTGTAATGAACATATTGCTTTTGTACACGACTTCTCTTGCAACTTTGTCACACTTTGTCTCGTACGGATTTTGCGACCCTCGCGCGGAGAAAAGCTTAGAAGAAAAAATTTCAGGTAGCTTTTGCGGGATCAAAAGAAAGATCTTTGGACAAAAGCTAAGAAGTTCGTTGTTGTCGTCTTTGGATAAGCCGAAACTTTCCATAGTTCTAGCTGCTGAATCTATCGATCCGTTTATGAATCCAGGCTTTCTCTCCCAAAGCTAGGGAGGAAAATTTCTTTCACGTTTTAGATGTCCAGAAGATACCAGCACACTGTTCTTCATTGTTTTTCTTCCCTTCTTCAGAGCAGGCAATGTGGGTGAGCATGAGAGTTGAATTCAAGAAACCGAGAGTGCAAAGAGATTTGTGGAGGATTTCATGGTACACATACACTCTGATCAAGGCCCAGTACATAATCTAGAAATGAATTGATCTCACATTTCTAGATCTCTCCTATCCTCCCTCTGGTTCTGCGGCTGTGGCTGTTGCTGCAATTCTGCTCAGATGCTACACTTGTTTGGAGGAAAAAAAAAAAAAAACCATAAAAACTGTAAAATCTTATAAAATTCAAGACACCATTCCCAAAATCTCTGCTGCTCAGGCTGATGTTCAAGAGCCTCAGGACAGACTACGTTTTTTCTTTAATTCCATCTAATTTAGAAAAGGTGGCAAAATTTACAATCTTTATTATTAGTAATATAAGGGCAAATGGGACCTTTATAAATGGCTGGCAAGCGCAGAATGTACGTATACCTTGGTTACAAATAACTATGGTGGGTGGTAGGCTCTCATGATTTGGTCTGCAATTCGAGGAGGGTGGTGCCGCATTATTATGTCTGGTCTTGATCCCAACCCTAATCTAAGCTGCAAGCTTGTTCAACACTCACCCAAGAAGTGCAGGAATAAAAACTCCCTCGTTTGTCGACAGACCCTACGAAGCACTTATGTTCCTCATCAGGATCCTTTTTTTTCCCGTCATGCAAATCGAGGGTGCCTCAAATTCCTAGGAAGGGACGGAAGGAATGCTAAGACCCTACTACTAAACTTTTGTTCCGGGAAATCTTCCATTCCATGTTTATGTAAGCTACTGGCGTCACATCCCACAATGCCGCTGCTGCATCACCTGCACGGGCCTAGAGACGCCCAAACATTCTAGGCTGGGTTCCAATATACATGTACTCCAAGCCCAGAAATATTGTAAAGAAGTGGCTGCCTACACATGGTGCTCGTACTGTGTAGACATGCCATGCTAATCAATTGCTAAAACGCTTGTCTTGTATGGGCTGATTGGCAATATTCCTGCAAATAATATTCATATTATTAAGAAATACAATCTGGGAGCGCAGCAGAGTTCAGGCCCCAAGAGTGGGACGCATATGATCATGGAGTATCTACGCATTAATCTATCATAACATTCTATCCATTCTGCCTAACATTCTCGGCAATGTTAAACATTTAGAGATTAGGAAAAGAATGGCTCTGTGAGTAGCACTCATGCGCCTGACTGATGCTGCTGCTGCTGCTGCTGGTTTCCTGCTTGCAAGAATTTGGTATATTAATCTGATCGTACCAACTTGCTCAGGGATCATATAGAGTTCTTCTCTTGGGCGTGTTCAGGTTTGCTTTAGACTTGTATGCATATGCTCATGTCAAGATCGCTTGGGTTAGATAAACTTCAAAATCAATATTGCCTGGTCTGGCTACGTGACAATCCCTATGAATGAGCCCTCTCTCACTCCCTCCTTTGATTCTTGGTAGTGGTTTGGTTGTGCACCTTGGATTATGACGTCTTTCGGTGATGATGCTTGAATTGCGTCTAGTGCCATATGTTGTCACACTGGGTTGTTGTGTCGTCTATGAAATTTGCATTATTTTGAAGCCATAAACTATTTAAGATTTTCAGAGATAAATTTCAGTTGCAAAGAAAAAATTTCTTCACAAAGATAGTTTTAAAAGAAAGCTGATAGCATGTAACAGCAACTTGCATTAGCGATTGCAGAAGCGGGAGAGTAATATAATCCTGCCAAGAAACAGTATGAAGATTGAAACCTTAGCATCTGGAAGCACTAACAATAAGGTTGACAGCTTCTCCAGCGCCAGCGCAACTTCTGTGTGTCTGTGCACCTGCAAGCCCGAAAGTCTACGAGGGAGAAAAATTATCAAAGCGTAGCTTTTCGTGCCTGTGTTCTTGGATGTGTCAAGCCGGGCAACTCTCGAGAGCTGAGAGCTCAGCTCAGACCATTCCCATTCCTCCATATGGAGCGTGAGGGACGGTACGTAGCGCTCTCTAGCAAAAACCAATGGAAGTTTTGTAAAGCTCTTCTTCTGTATAAACGGAGGAGCTGGGGACCTTGGAACCTCGATCTCCAATGCTGCAATGCTAAAGCCAGTCCCAATTCTGTTGAAACGAAACATTTCATCTGCTATACCTTTGGATCTCTCATCGATTGCTCTCTCGCAAGCGTTGTTTATACTCGGTTCTTTGTTGCCGGTGGTAGCGGCGGCGGCGGCGTTGTGATCACTCTCGTCTGATGGAATCCTCCTTCCATTGTTCCACCGCATCACCCTGGGGCATGGAAAAAAACCTATCTACACAGCTACAATCACAAAGAAAAGAGAGAAAGAGAATCTCTCTCTCGAACAAAAGAAGTTTCTAACTGGCTCGAGAGGAAAGCGAAAAAACGAGCTGCGCAAGAACCCTAAAATCGCCCTTTAGGGCATTTCCGTAAAATGCTGACTTTAATGTCTTAATTTTGTTAGCAATAAAAAAGGGCATTTGGTCTAGTGGTATGATTCTCGCTTCGGGTGCGAGAGGTCCCGAGTTCGATTCTCGGAATGCCCCATTAATCGTATAGATTCCGATTTTTAATTCTTTGTTTACACCTTGGAGGCCAGCACAAGACCAGTAATTCCAAAGCTACCTCCATTCTTCGTTCCAAATTCGCCAATCCTTTGCGTAGATTTCCTTGCCGACGATCTTGTAGATGGCGGGAACTCACGGCCTGGTATGCGTATGGAGTCAGTCACTGTGAGCTGATGCTAGAACATTGTTCACCATGATGCTGCCGGAGGGTGTGAGTGGGTTGTAGAGGCCCAGCTTTTCAACCTTTGAGATTTCTGGAAAAGTCAGAGAGTAGTTAGAAACATCCACCAGTGTATATATGCTTTTCAAGTTCTTGCTTTCCTTACCAGTGATTTGGGATAATTCCCACAGAGACTCTCCAACCTTGAGGTCCTCGGCTCTCTTGTACACGAGCTTTCCATTGACAGTGGCCTGCAGTGAGTTCCAACATGTTTGAAGCGCTGTGCACTTGGAAAACTTGGAGATGGCATCGGCATCCTTGTGGCCGAATGGATACACATCTGAATAGATATTCTTGCCCACTGACAAGATTTGTAAATTTATGTATTAAACCTTGTCTAACATTAAGCTCCCTCACGAACTTAATTTCTCCATTATACATCTGAACAGTTGCACCTCCTATAATAGCTTGGAAATAGGAAAACAATGTGAATTTCTACCTGGGAAGCATCCTTTTCCTGGAGGGGGAGGCAGTGGGAGACGGGGGACGGAGTTAGTGCCACTGCAACACTTGAAATGAAGGCAATGAAAGAAGCCTGGAAGATTAGAGCATTGGTATGAGCCATTGGAACAGAACTATGATATATCTAGCTACGAAACTGCTGGTTGCTAACACTCTAGAGCAAGCCATTTTATATCAGAATGTAAGCAGTTTTCATGTACCAAAAATTCAAACACAATGGACTGAATGAATTAAGAATACCTATTTTGGCGAGATCCTAAGTACTTCTTCAAAGCTTTAGTTGTGCTCATAAAGCCTATATTAAGAAAGTTTCATGTGATAAGAAGGAAAGGAATTAAGACATAAATATTTATTTATATATTAGTTTAACATGATTGATAGAAGAAAAAAGTAAGGAGCTCTACTATATACTTTTCTTTACTTACTTTTTATACAAATACTATCATTGCAAGAAATAAAAGAATGATATTTGTGGCAATCCTGCTCAATCCAGAAATATTAGTATAACTAATATCTTGAGCACTAATAACAATATTAGCAAAAATATAATGTTATCTTATTAGAGTATCTAGCTATACAATGGCAGTTAGTGCAAAATTGGAAAACTCTGCTAGTTTAGAGGAGAAAAATAAGATATATTAAAAATAATTAATTAGTGATTTTGGGATTTCGGGTTCAAATACAATTTCAGGTTCTTTCAGTATATACTTATAATTATATAGCTTATAAATGTTTTTGAATTGACATCTTATGCTTCTCATAAGGTCTGAAATAGTGCATACATACATATAATGTATTAGTCAATTTTATCAATTTGATTATTCTAACATATAATAAAATTCAAAAACTCTAGGATTTAACTCTAAGCTAGATCTAAATCAAAATCCCAAATTCAAGCACTCTTCAGAGACAATCAAAGGTGCCCTCACCTTCACCAATGTGAGTGCTTTGAATATGAAAAGGGAATATAGAAAATGTGCATATTAATTAGCCCAAAAACTCTAGCTTATATATAGGAGTGAGTGGTCTAAATTGAAACCAATCCGATAGTTACCAAAATCCCACTATGCTAATATTAATATATGGCATTGTAGTCGTATACTTGGCCCTCACATCATCCCCTCCTCTTAGAATAATGGAAGACCATCAGGGGTCCCTTATAGATGGGTTAGGATCTGGAGGAACATCAGGAGGAGGCATTAGTGGATTTATAGGTGGTATTAATTGCTCCTGATCCCTTTGTATGAAGCGTTTCAACCACTACACATGCACAATCTCTGGAGGATCAGCCTACTGTATGTTATGCCGAACCTCATAAACTTGTGGTCCCACTTGTCGCAACACCCAATACGGTCCTTTCCACTGAGCAAGAAGCCCCTTAGATAAATCACGTACTGTAAGATGAGGAAGACAGAACAACACCAAGTCATCTATTTTGTACTTCGCAAGTAGACGATGATGGGAGTTGTAGTGTCGTTATTGTCCCACTTGTACACAGCCTAAGTGTTTGGTAAACTCTGCTCAGACAAATGGAAGAATGCTCGTCAAATACTGATCTTACGACCTAGCATCAGTAGCTCATGGCAATTGCGAAGGTAAACCCAGCTCCGTTGGTAATATTGGATCATGACCATATAAGAGTTTATATGGTGAAGCACTAACAGAACTCTACACCCCTGTGACATATGCATATCAAAGAGATAATAAATAACTATTCCAATCCGAATGTTGAAAGTTCACAAACTTCGCGATCATCCCTTTGAATGTCCGAACGAGCCGTTCCACCAAATCATCTGATTGTGGATGATAAGCACTTGTAAAAGTGTGGCGTATCCCCAATCGAGACGTCAAAACATGAAATGCCTCAGCCATAAATGCGGGACTATTATCCAAAAGAATCTGCTCTGAACAAGAATGCTGGAACACCACTCGATTGAGGAGGAAGTATCTAACAGCAGTTGCAGCGGCACTAGCAAGAGCACCAACTTCCACTTAACGAGTCAAGTAATCAGAAGCAATAATAACATACTCATTACCAACAGTCGATTGCAGAAAAGGTCCAATAAGATCAAACGCCACCAACTCAAACGGACAGGAAACTGCAATTGACTCCAACTGTCCTTCCACGGCACGAGGGGGAGTATTACGAGTTTGGCACCAAACGCAGTTACGCACATACCGGATAATATCACGTTGCATCTCCGGCCAATAGAAATACCTGCACAGCTTCTCGGTCATACGACAATGTCTCATATGCCCACCTAGAATAAGAGAATCATGGTAGGCATGGAGAAACCGCGGAATAAAGACAGAAGGCACCACCAACCATAAATGGTCATTAGGATCCGTCCCCACAAAATAAAGAAGGTCGTCTTCAAGGCGATATTGAGAATGTAAATGCCGGAAAGGCAAGTCATCAACAAGTGATGCAAAATTCTCAAACCCATTTTAAAGCCTTCGAATCCACGGCTCAATCTTTTGAGCCTTGCGAACCTCATCAAGAGAAGGTAGATCTTACTTTGCGCCTTGTGGACACTAAACGTCAAGTACAGCAACCGCCGTCGGTATAGAATCCTCATCTAAAAAATCCATAGATGCTGGAATAACAAGCTCGTCAGAAACATGAGAAGAGAGTGGAGAAAGAAAAGGAGCTCGAGAAAGGGCATCAGCATCAGCCATAGAACTCCTTGGGCAATGAACAACATCAAAATCATATATTTGAAGCTTCAAAGCTCATCGAGAAGTACAACCAACTAAGTTCTTCCGCTTCAATAATGAAGTAACAGCAGCATAGTCACCTTCAAGTAACGTCCGAGAACCATGTAAATATGCATGAAGTTTCTCGAAACCCCAAACTGTTGCTAAACACTCCTTCTCTGTCATGGAGTAGTTCATCTCCACTAGTTGTATGTGGCTTATATATGCAATGGGATGGTGCTGACCAGGCACACTCGAGCTCTCTTACATTAACACACCTCCAAGACCAATGTCAGAAGCATCCACGTGCAAAATAAAAGGTCGAGTGTAGTCAGGATATACCAAAATCGGAGGAGTTGTCAATAGCTCTTTGAGATCCCCGAACGCCCGGTCACAATCCGGAGACCAAATGAAAGATGACGTTGATAACTCCAGCAACGCTCGCAACGGTGCAGTGCGATCAAAAAGATGATCCACAAAACGACTGAAATACTATATTTTGCCCAAGAAGCGTTGCACATTATTCACACACTTCGGAGTAGGGAACTTTAGAATAGCCACAAGTTTATCAGGATCAACTTGCAAACCCTCACGAGAAATACGGTACCCAAGATAAATTGTGTCCTTGGACCCAAGCATGCACTTCAACCGCTTCAACTTTAAACCAATGTGGCGCAGCCGATCCAACACTTTACAAACATCACGAACGTGCTCCTCCCACATTCCCTCCAAGTGGATCAAGACATCATCAATGAAGTCAAGAGTCACTTTTGGCATATCGCAAAGAACTTCATCCATCATCTGCTGGAAAGTTGCTGGAGCATTGTTCAAACCAAACGGCATCACCAAGAACTCGTACAAACCAAATGGTGTACAAAAAGCAGTCTTAAGAATATTTTCTTCAGCCATCGGTACTTGCCAGTACCCAGAAGTAAGATTTAGTTTAGTGAACCAATGACTTCGCCCCAGATGATCCAAGAGATTAGCAGTGTGAGGAAGAGGGTACACATCCAGGATCGTCACTTCGTTTAACGGATGATAGTCAATGCAGAAACAAATACTCTCATCAAGCTTTGTCACAAGATGAGGTTCACATGCCCAAGGACACTACAACTTTCAAATAACACCCTTCTTCAGCATCTCCTTGATGTTTGCACGTAAAATCTTGATCTCCTTGGGTGACCAATGATGAACAAGAACTTGGATTGGACAAGTATCCCCGGTTGGAATTAGATGACGTGTGGCAATCTTGGCCCCAGACGATATGTCAAATTCAAAGAGATCAGAATACTCCTTCATGAGCCGGTCAACCGCTGCAACACAAAGGTCATCGGAGGGATCGAAAAAGGGAAGAGCAGAACAAGATGGAAACACAACAGGAAATAGTGGGGGAACAAAAGTAATGGAAGCAGAGGTAGAAGTAGAGGGACAAAGAGGTACAGAAGTGAAAGGAATGGATGAAACATAAGGAAGTATGAAACAAGGGGGAAAAGCCTCAAAGTCACACTTAGCATAATTGCATTGCAACCAATCCATACCAAGAATGAAGTCAAAAGCTTAACTCGGCACCACCCGCAACGATTGCAACTCAAGCTCGAGATCGCCTCCATGCACAACCAGGTCCACCTCATCCTGTGCACATATATGTGCACGGCCGTTGCCATAAAGAATGAAAATTGGTTCCGCTACATAACGCAAGTGTAGATGACAACGTGTGGCAATAGGTCGAGCAATAGAAGATAAACTCGAACCTGTATCAATTAATACGGAGAGAATAATAGGAGACTTCTTGTTATAAAAATGAACTTGGAAAGTAAACACTAGATGAACCGGTGCCGAGTGAACCCTTTGATGATACTCCCGAAAGAAAGATGGAGGGGTCACTGACTTATTCGCGCAAGGTCCTTCCGTTACTCGTGTGACTCCTTGTTTCCCGGATGCACCTCGGTGTCCAAACCTTCCACTGCAGCAGCACCAACGGGACGTTGTTGACGCCAAGGGCTCCACCCAGGAAATGGAGGTCACCAATTCGGAAAATGCCAACAATGCCGATAAGTATGACTAACTTCATCACACACCCAGTAGCAAACATCATGGCCACGACCACGTCCTCGCCCTTGTCCTTGGACTCGAGCAGCAGCAGCATCAACCTTCATTGGAACAGGACCATCACTCATAGGAAGTGGAGCTCAAGGACGTGTAGCGAGAAGTGGAAGAGGCGACGTCTCATAACGTTGTGCCAAGCGAAGAACATCGTTAAGGGTGGTGGGAGCAAGTGCATGCACAAGTCTGACAAGATCTTGACGAAGTGCTAACCACAACATTCCTAGCTTGATCTGCTTCGACATATTAGGCTCCACACAAAGCAAAAGACTTTGGAAATGAACGCTAAATTGCATCACCGACTCAGATGGCCCTTTGCGAAGACGATGCAATTGCTGGAAGGCATCATCACAGTCGTCGGCATGTCCAAAGGCGCGTTTGAAGATGTCCGGGAGAACACTCCAAATCCTCACGAGTGGCTGCACTCAAACCATTGTACCACTACAATGCTGTCCTTTAGAGACACATGGGAAATTAATGCAAACGTCGAGCATCATCCCAAGAATGATATGTGGCAATCACCGTGAAGTGATTGAACACATCATCCCCAGGATTCCTGCAAAAAAATTCCGGCTGAACGCGAAGATTGGCACCAAGAGCAGGAGGAGTTGTACCACATGCCATGAATGCCGCCATCAATTGAGTTTGGTTGTTCAATTGCAAGTGCATAGCATCAAGCAATTGGACCAACTGCTGCTCCAGAGTCAAAGGAGGAGATTGTTAATCTGCCATGAAGATGAACGAAAAAGAAAAAGCAAAAGAAGATAAATGACAAAAAGCTAGAAAGAAATGGTAGATCTAGACAATGCAAAAAGTTAGATCTAAACCAAATTCCTGAAAGGGAAGAACAAAAAAAAAGAAATGGAAAAAGCTAGATCTAAATAATACAAAAGCTAGATCTAAATCAAAATCCCAAATTCAATCACTCTTCAGGGACAATCAAAGGTGCCCTCACCTTCACCAATGTGAGTGCTTTGAATATGGAAAGGGAATACAGAAAATGTGCATATCAATTAGCCTAAAAACCCTAGCTTATATACAAGAGTGAGTGGTCCGGATTGAAACCAATCCGACGGCTACCAAAATCCCACTACGCTAATATTAATATACGGCATTGTAGCCGTACACTTGGCTCTCACAGGACCTATAATTTATATGATTAATAATTGTTTCTAGCATTATAATATTATCATGGTTAACATTTGATTACCAGATTTAATTAGTTGCTTTAAGGTACTGCTATTTTCTATCTCCAATGTTTTCATGAAGGAATCTAGACTAAATCCTATAATCAATTGTTACTAATTTTTTAATTCTTTATCACTTTGGCTGCACAAAAACAAGGAGGTTATAGTAGCCATGTTCTTATATCTCCAGTTTCTTAGTGTAATTATAACCTTCATTTACTATGCACAATGACACTGTTTTGTAATTGTTCTTTACTGCCAGATTAAATGTTAAATTCTTTGGGGGTCTTGTATAAGAATTTGAGGCTGATAATTTAATCATAATATAGCTCTATAAAATAAAATTGTTATATACAGTGACTATAATATATGTGTTTATATTTCTATCTTACTATACTATATTGCCACCGAGCTAATTTTATATCTAGTTGCTTTTGACAAGCCTAATAAGGCTCACCTATACACATTGTCTATTAACCTTAAATACATGAATTTTATTATATTTTTTTAACTAGAGCTCAGAAGATGAGGTAATCACAAAATCTCACTACTTGTTTATTGATTTGCTTAAGAAAACCTGTAAGTGGTAGTGGATATTCCAGATATATAAGTGAGCTTAACTTGAGTCAATGAAAGTATAAATTGATACCAACAATCAAAACAAGAACAAAAAACTTGACACCACCAGATTCAGCACTTATGCTGTCAAAAGACAGGGGCTTTGCAGCACACACGATCCTTGTCTTGCTCTATTGCATCTGACTTTGGAGAATCAGGTTATGACATCTTTGCAGTCTCTTCTCTATAAGTATTGCTATAACTCTCCTAAATCATTGTAAGAATCCTGGTGATTATCCCTATAGAAGTGTTTCTTTGTGAAGCTTTAGGATGTGCTAGTTTCCTCCAAAACAAGTAGTTTCTTGTCATGATGGTCTCCTGAGCAGAATTTTTAAAATTATCACCACATTGATGATGGAACAATTGCTGTAATATGTCACTACCAACTGCCAAAGTTTTTGTTTACTGCCCCTCTCCCTTGAAAGCCTCAATGATCTGGAAAAATTGACATACTCCATTCTTATATGCACAACATTGTGGTGAGAAAAAAACTAAGTCCAATCTACCAGTGTCTTTTTTTGTACCAAAGTAAAAATAACAATTAAATGAGATAATTATTATTTTTATTAAAGTGTTTAAAATAGATAAAAAATTTAAATTATTAATTAAAATAAAAATAAGTAAACCAAGTGTTGCTACTAGCACAGCAATCTACTTTTCAAGTTTGACACTTGATTTTTAACTTTACCATCTTCATCTTACATAGGCTATCTATTTATTTATTTTTATAAATATAAAGATTAAGAAAAATGTATAACTTAAAGTATTTTTTTCTAGCTATTATAGATATACTATTGTAAGAAAATTGATATTTTTTTCCAATAATACTCTATTAATCCTAAAAATATTAGCATTAATACGAATATTAATAATTTATGTAAATACATAACATTAGAACACAAATGGTAGATGGTGAAAAAATTAAATACTTTGGAGCTCAAGCACTTGGTAAGTGAGGTTTGGATGAAAATCTTAAACATCAGTGCTCATTGAGAAAAGAGAGATTGTACGCCACATTATAAATAAAAATACTATCATATAGATACAAAATAGTTTTATATATTATGCACTGCAGCTTATCCTATGTGTATTACTTAGTTCTATTGATTCACTCGCATTTAGCTAGGTAAGATGATATCTTATGTATTACTAATTAGATTATGTGGCTTCTAAAAATATTTAAAGCATACTAACAGTATTAATTATTATTTTATCTGGATTTCCTTTTGGTAGTGCACAAGAATTTCTCTATAGTAATTTACTTTCAGATTTAACTATTTAAAACTATATGTACTAAAAAAATTTAGTTTGCATACCATATATTGATTTTCTTAATAATCTCAAATGGCCAAACATAACAAGATGCAAGCAGTATGTTCTTTTGAGGGAAACTCTTAATGATGTTGTCAGGAGGCAAAGACACTAGATTACTAAGGACAACAAGTAAATGATTCCATTAATTTCATCAAGAATTTTCTACTTTGAATTAATATTTAAGGTATAAATCAATTTTACATCTGTGATTACCATTGGTATATCAAATATACCAAGCATTATAGTATTATGGTATAGAAATTATCACTAAATATTTGTAACAACTATGAGGTTGATTGTTGGTTAGATTTGTGAGAAAGTTGCTAGTCTTACAACCTTTGTGAGGACAAGGGGAAAATTAACTTTTTTGTAATGAATGTTATAAGTCATGCTACTTTTGTGATGGATGAATTACATTAAAATTAATTCAATTAATTTGATTTAACAAAATTTTATGCATTTTGTTTATCAAGAATTTGAAGAGGTTAATCTCAGAAGAAATTATTGTTACTCTGTTAAGGCTCAAAGAATAGAGATGGCAATGAGGCTAAAAAGCTCCATTGAGACTAGTAGAAAGACAATATAAAGGGTAATTGTTTTTATTGCAACAAGAGTGGATATCATGTTAAAAATTATCTTTTTGTGAAAGGGTCAAAGAATGCTAAGATGAATATAGAGAAATCAATTGTGGATATAAATTAGAAGTATATTGTGATAGCTCTTCCAAGCCCCATAGCAAATGTTCAAGAATCTAAATCTTGAGTTTTGTGAAGCTTAATAGTTTTATATGCAATCAGCTTATAAAGATATTCAAGGTAGTGAGGCTAACAATTTTTTTTATCTAGGTGCCATACTCAACTTTTTGAGCTTTAAGGTGGTGAAAAAACATAGTTTACCTGTAAAGAAGAGCTTGGTGATTTATAAAATGGTTATAGTTAATAAAACTTGTATTTATGGTGAATGGGCTCTAAATGTTTTTTTAATGGTTTAGGGGATTCTTGTATAAATCTTGTTACATAATGTCATTTTTTGGGAAGAAATGGTTTTATAATAGGAGGCCAAGGATTCATTGTGAGTATAATTTCTTGCATGTCAAAGCTAATGGCATTGTGAAGAAAATTTTGAGGATAGATAATAGTGATACTCCATTGATTAATGCTTTAGAGTATATTCATGGATATAAATTTTATATGAATCACATTTAAGAGGAATTTTGTGATATATTTCATGATGAGTTGCCTAATGTTTTGCCTTTAGAATATGAGATTTAACATGAGATTAACCTGGTTCCTAGACCTACTCTTTATCATTGACAGTTGACTCATATTAGTCTTACTGAAGAGAAGGGGATCAACATACAACTTACTAAATATTTTCAGAAGAGATGGTTGCACATAAGTAAGTTTTTGTAGGTCTTTTCAGTGTGATAATCAAGAAGAAAGATAAGATATAATGTTTCTACATAAAATACAAGGGATTAAATGCAAGATAGTAAAAAATATATTCCAAATCTCTTGTATTGATAATTTGCTTGATCATCTTTGTAGTATTTAATATTTTATAAATATTGAATTAAGGTAAGAGTATCATCATATTTGTGCCAAACTAAAATATGTTTCAAATACGGCAATTTGGATAATAATAATTTAGATAAAGACGGGCCACTGTGAGTTGATGCCATTTAGTTTGACAAATGCTCCCACAACATTTTAAAGGTTAATGAATTAATTTTTATAGCCTTAATTAGGAAAGTTTGCAATTGATAATATTAGTGTTCAACTCCATAGTGGAGGAATATAAGATACATGTGAAAAGATTTTTTTAACTTTTGAGGGATAATTTAAAGTTATCCAATTATGAGTTTTCTTGGAGGAAATTGAATATTTTGAGTATTTAATTTTAGCATATAGTGTGAAAATTACTTATATAGGGGACAAATGGTAAACAAATTTTATTAGTGGATTTGTTTTGCAAACTTAAGGAAGTAGATACCTCACCAATGTTGACAATGACCAGGATGAATACCATAACAAGAACCTTTATAGGAGTTGTAACAATCCTATGCCTTAATTCTTAGATTAACTATAACTAAAACTAATTTGAAGGTGGTACCTCTTGAACCAGTCTCTCTATTGACCTTACAAACTCAACCATATTTGTTAATGGATGATTTGAAGTTGTTGTGACCACTATCATACAACTTGTAGAGATTGCTCTAAAGTTGTTGGATGACCTCTCATCACCTAGATGGATAGCTGGAGGAGACTTAGGTTCTAATATAGAATCTATATCAAGTTGGAATTTATACACAATATGTTGATCTATGAGCATTTTCTTGCTCTCCATTAGTGAATAGTAAATTAGTCTTAAAATCAATCATAAACTCAGGTTCAGGATATTTGTTGACAACTCAAGATCAATTTAATATAACAATTCTCAAAACCTTTGCTTAACATTATGATAAGATAGTGGGACTTATCAAGGATATACTACTAGACATGAATGGAGTTTGTATGCTCCTATAGATCATTATTATTAACTTTCAGGCTGAATTGGTGCAATCATACTTATTGCTTCTAGGAAAGAGTGGTTAGAAGAGGTTTTGGCACATATATACTAGGATGGCAATTAAATAGACATATTGGCTGAAGGATGTACAACAATAAGAATGATAGAAGTAAATAGAGATTACATTAAGTCTAAATGGTCATATTGATATGAATATTTGCTCATAGATGAGATGTGGGAAAGTGAAGGTATTTTTTTTCAGAACTTGAGAAATAAAGAAAGTGTGACATAGATGTTGTGATTTATAGTTAGATTTAATTCTTTCAGAAAATGAATAGTCAATGCTCTTAATTTAAGTTGGGGTGGCACTACATACTTGGATACTTTATATGGCTAATTAAAACCTTTTGTAAGCTCCTGAATTTGAAAAAACCCCTTAACAAATTGAAAAACGGGGTGTACTTTTGTTCATAGGCCATTTCCCTCTATATTTCAAGTTATTATTTTTAATTACTCATAATCTATTACACCCTCGTAAACAAAAGTTAAGAGCCATAACTCTCCCAGAAGCAATAAAAGTTAAAAGCTACAGCTCTTTTGAGAGCTCTACTCTTTTGACATCCTATCCCTTAGGTCAAGCTTAGCCAAAGAAAATTGAACTTACAAGATGTTAATTTCAACATATGCAAATATAAATTTTGAATTTAAATTTCCTAAGACCCAATATTAATCAAACTTAAGGACACTTAACTCAAAGTATCCCAAAACTTTTAACTGATTGAAAAAAGAGGTGCATTCTTGTTCATGGCCCCTTTCCCTTTATTTTTGACCCTTATGGATCGTGGAAAATTTAGTCGTTTATAATATTGCCCTCTTACATTAAATCCATATCTATTCTTACTATCTTATTAGTAATTTAAGACCACCATTACTATAAACAAAAAAAACCATCTATGTCATAAATATTTATTTTATAATCACTATTTACCATCCTTAGGATCGCCACTATTGTTTAATCAAATCTCTCTTTATCCATAGTTATATTCACCAACAATATATTAGGGTGTTATTAAAACCCATTGACCATAGAGACTTCCTCACCATGTAACCATACCTTTCATTATCAAGTACAAGAACCAGTCCTCTTCCTTTCCATAGTAAAAAATTTTGAGATAATTTCAAAACATTGCAAATTAATATAATCCTCATAGATACTCCCCCTACCTTTAATAACTAATGTGCCCTAGCCATATGGCTAGAGCAAGGTGTAAGCAACTAAGAAAATAACTTAAGAGATTCTACTTTAATCACTTAACCATACTTTTGATCACTTGGTGAAGTCTCATAACCTTCATAAATTCTATTCTAGACTTGAGGACTTGCTAGCCCTGTGAATAGCATCTATGACACTCAGCCTTTGCACTTGATCCACATACCCTATGTATCTGATCCACAATATTAGTTTGTTACACTAAAGCCATGTTCATTTACCCTTATCTCATTAATAGTCCTAGACCACCTGTACCATAGTCCCATTTTTCAAAGACTAAGTCATTCGTCTATAAATAGTCATCCCAGAACCACTTTTTAGCATCCTTAAAATGCTTGGAGACATAGGAACCACTCTATCCTCAGTTGTATTCACCAACACTGCCACTAGGTCAAAGTTCAAAAGCCCAACCATTACATCCCATTGACGTTTGGGACTTCCTTGCCACATGATTACATCCTTAGTCACTACACAAGAAGACTATTTTTCTTCCTTTCCACGGTCTGGGATTTTAGAACAATATTTTAAAACATTATAAACCTATAGTACTCTCCCCACTTTTTGCCTTTGAGGGCCCTAGCCATATGGCTAGAGCGAGGTTCCAATGAGCTACACTAGGTATCTAAGTAGATAATGCCACCCACACTTGGATTAAAAGCATTGACTATTCGATCTCCTAGAGGAGTTAAAGTTAGTTTTTGAACACATCACCAAATTATCCCACTTGTCCATTTGTATTCACTCTAGCCTTGGATTTTTTAGTGGTCATATCATCCCCCACCACGTGGGTATAGCCTTCCTTGGTCATACTAGCCTTTCTTGGCCATAGACTTGGACTTTGACTTTGACTCAGTTGTAAGCTCCTGAGTTTGGACTTCCCGGGAGGTCACCCAACCCAGTACTATTCAACCCCAACTTTGACTTTGACTCAGTTGTAAGCTCCTGAGTTTGGACTTCCCAGGAGGTCACCCAACCCAGTACTATTCAACCCCAACTTTCACTTTGACTCAGTTGTAAGCTCCTGAGTTTGGACTTCCCGAGAGGTCACCCACCCGGGAGGTCACCCAGCCCAGTATTATTCAACCCCAACTTTGACTTTGACTCAGTTGTAAGCTCCTGAGTTTGGACTTCCCGGGAGGTCACCCAGCCCAGTACTATTTAACCCCAAGGACGCTTAACTCCAAGTATCCCAAGACCCTTAACCGATTGGAAAAGGGGGTGCACTCTTATTCATGGGCTCTTTCCCTCTATATTTGAACCCCATGTACCGGGAGGTCACCCAGCCCAGTACTATTCAACCCCAACTTTGACTTTGACTCAGTTGTAAGCTCATGAGTTTGGACTTCCCGGGAGGTCACCCAACCCAGTACTATTCAACCCCAAAGACGCTTAACTCCAAGTATCCCAAGACCCTTAACCGATTGGAAAAGGGGGTGCACTCTTATTCATGGGCCCTTTCCCTCTATATTTGAACCCCATGGACTGTCTCTCGAGTCGTTCCCTTTGGTTGCTTACATCAGTCTCAGTCTCAGACTCAATCTTGGTCTCGGTCTTGGTTCCATCTTAAGTCCAGCTTAGACTCGACCTTGGACTCTATCTCAGGTCCATATCAGACTCCATCTTGGGTCCATATTGGACTCTATTTCAGGTCCATGTCGGATTCCATCTTGGGTCCCATTTTAGACTTTATATCGGGTCCATCTCAAGTCCATCTTAGATTCCATCTCAGGTCCATCTTGGGTCCATCTCAAATCCATATTAGACTCTATATTGGACTCCATCTCGAGTGGAACTCCATCTTAGGTCCATCTTAAGTCCATATCGGGTTTATATTAAACTCCATATCGAATTCCATCTCGGGTCCATCTTAGATCCATATCAAACTCCATATTGGACTCCATCTTGGACTCCATCTTGGATTCCTTTTTAGACTCCATCTCGGACTCTATCTCACATTCCTTTTTAGACTCTTTTTAGACTTGTTCTTAACACTTCTATGTATCATGACACCTGCCACGTGTCAATCTTTTTTGTGTCCTTTTTTAGAGACTCATTCATTGATTATTTCGTACTCATTCCTCGAACATTTTGTTTGGAGTTCCACTCCTACTCTTGACTTTTCAAGTTAGAGCATTCAATCCAAATATGTTATGCTTATTAAACTTTCATTTCAACCATTACCATGTGGCACCCTTTCTACTCCATTTTGGGACATAGGGATTTGTGTCTCACATCATTGATACCTTTGGATGCCTAAAATAGAATTTAGATATGTGGAAAATTTGTACCAAGTGCAAGTGAAGCCACCTTTAGGGTCGTAGCATATATTAATAAGACTCTTTCAAGTGGTCAAAGCAATTAAATGATTAAAGTGGAATGGAAAATTTAATTATGGCTTTGCTAACTATAACCAAATTTGAATTATTGAATAAGATTAGCTTAAAAACTATTTTTCATAAATCATGGGGAGTTTTTGCAATGAGTCCTCCTCTTTGGCTTAGTGAATACATTATCAATGTGTAAGCAACCAAAAAGAATGACTTAAGAGTGTACCCCATTTTTTAATTGATTAAGGGTTTTAGAATAGTTAGAGTTAAGTGTCCTTAGGTTTAAATAATACTGGGCTAGGTGACCTCACAGAAAGTCTAAATTTAAAAGTTTACATTTGGTATTAGAACAGGTTTTAAGTTTGACTCTTTTGGTTGGTTTAGGGGAATAATTTTATATTTTGCATTATAACATGTTTATTCTATAGTTTTTTAACTTCTAGAGAATCTACTTTACAAACTTATTTGTAATCTTTGTTTGTCTATTCTTTTGAGGCAAGTAAGTACTAAATTTTAAATGGGTGATATTGAACTTCTGAATTAAGATATTCACCACTAAACCAAGGAAATGAGATCTATGATCAAATAAAATGATATATGGTACTAGAAAAATTACTATAGATGAAGTTATTGTAGTGTCCTAGTCTATTGCAACACAAGAAATTACCTCAACTTATAATGTAGTGGATGTTTATCTTTAATATAGACCATCTCAAATTACTAGCCAAGTGTTTAACAAATCAAACATTATCCACATAGCGATATGCATAGCTTGGAGTATAATTGTAAATTCATCTGAGTCAATGCAACTAGCAAAATGCCACAAAATATCAACTACCAAAAGAAACTTCACTATCTTTTTAAAAAGTTGATATCTTACTTGTTGAGATAGGGATGGAAAAAAATCTTCTCATAGAATTGTTAGTAGTTTGTATAACAAGGATAATAAACCACCATAAGATGTCTCAAAAATCATAACCAAGTCAAGAGGAACAATGAAAGTTAACAGAAGTGATACTAAAGGACATTAGCTAATATGTATTCATTCTCAGTTAGGATGACAAAGTCAAAGACTTGCAATTGCAACATCCAATAAGCATATTAACTTTGTAAAATAGGTTGGTTGAGTTAGCATATGAAAAATTGTAGATGGCCTACTCTTGATAAAATGTCCTATATAATGTCAAAACTTATCAAAATCAAAGACAAAAATTACACAAACAAAATTCACTAGCTTTAAATGCTCTAGATTACACTTGGTGAAATATATTGCGTTCAACACAAAACGTGTATTGAACTGTAGCTAGTGATGCAACAATATGATAAAGCTAGTGACAAAGCAATATTAATACGTTCACTATGCATTATAATAAAGAGGTGGAACTATTTTGTAGAGTTGGGTGGTTAAAGAGCAACAATAAATGTAAAAGATGATCATAAGTCTTTTGATACTACCCTAGTCTTTTAAGTTGACTCATATAAAAAACTGGATGTACATACACACCTACTGAAAGCTTTAACTTATATACCATATTATTAATTTTCTGAATAATCTCAAATGGCCTAATATAATAAGATGAAACTTTATCACTTTTTCCTTTTCATAAAGAGGTAATGGAAGTCTTTAGAAAAGTAGATAGAAAAACCACCTAATATGATAATGACAAAAGCTTCTATGCTAATTGGTATAATCTTGAATTTTCATAAGATTGCCTCAACAATCATGTAGAATCTTATCTATTTTAGCTACCAAATTATGAGCATCAATATTCAAATCCAGAGAATCTACCTAATAAATACCAAGATCAATTAGTCAAGGATGTCATCCATACATAGCAATGAATGATGTTATAGTAATGTTGTCATGCTTGCTATTATTATAAGCAAATTTTGCCAAAGGTATATATTAATCCCACTACACTAGCTAATTTTAACAATACTAGTATATAACATGTTTTCAAAAACTTGGTAATACATTCTGTTTCCTCATCTATGATCACCACTACTAAACTTAGAGTAGTACCTAAACCATGAAAGAAATTTTTCCAAAATCCACTATTAAATTTTGTATCATGATCACTAACAATATCCAAAGTAATTCATGAGTAGAAAAAACCTCACTAACATATTTATTTGGTTATAACTCTTTTAGCAATAATAGTACTTTTAAGAGGGATAAACCTCATGTATTCAGTCAACCTATCAACTATAACCCAAATTTGCTCATTCTTTCTGAATGTGATACACTTAAAACAAACAACTCTGAATCCCTAATAAGTGTTCCTATAGTTTGTGTCATTTTCCCCTCCCTCATAAACTAATCATGGATGGTAGTCTCGAGAAGCTAAATGAGCGTTACATGAAGGGAGTTCAAGACTCTATAGTCATAGAGAAAAGATGTGTGAATGATAACGTCAATGTTATGACAAATAGTTATGAAAGAAAGAAAGCAATATAATGTTCTCATATGACAATAAAGCCATATAAACAAGAGAATATAAATAAAGCAATAGCTCAAATTATATAGCAATATAACTATAGAACTCATCTCTCCCCTTTCTCAAGAATATCATCTAAGTTATAATTTAAATTTAGAAACACTCTCTTTTTGACTTCTCATATAACATTATTCATGAAATAACCATTTAATTGAACCAACAACTCGTGAGTTGTTTTGTAACTTACTTTTGCTAACCTTTGAGCAAGAATATTAGCTAGACAAACTTTCTCAACATTAATCTCTAGGACCTAGATGATTAATTGATTCATAACATCACTAGAGTGTAAACACGCTCTAAATTTACTCACATGAAATGTTAGATGAATTTTCAAATTAATTGGTAAGTCAAAAGTGTAAATATAATCCTTATGTGCGGCAAGATATCCAAGACCTATAATATTGAACTAAACATTGCCACTTTTTTTTAAAGCCTGTTATGCGTTTAATAGCATAAGAAAAATCTTGATACTAATTTTGTACTCTTGATGATGACAATGCCCATAAACTTATCTTTTATCTTATTCTTGAGCTTGTCTTAACTAATTCAAGCTTGTCTTGTATATCCTCCAAGAAATTATAAGTAAATTACAGATCTTGGTTTACAGCTATACATCATTATGAATTAAGATATATAAATAATGAATTGTTGAGTGTTATTATAAGAAAATTGAAGCAAAGGTAGGTACTTCTCTCATACACTTTGTAGAGTCAAAATTTTATAAATAACTAAGGAGAACAAATAAAAAAATAGTCTATAAGGGTTCAAATATAAAAGGAAAGGGTTATTAACAAAAGTGTAGCCTCTTTTCCAATTGGTTAAGGGTATTGATATATTTAGGGCTAAGTGTCTTTATATTAAATAATATTAGACTAGATGACATACTGGGAAGTTCAAATTTAAGAGTTTATACATAAAAAACCTTAAAATATCTTCTAACATCTGATTCATATTCTTTAACTCAAAATCATGAGATGCTAAATCATACTAGTGTCTGCCCATTTGATTGTGGATGTGCACCACTACTTCTACTTAGTTTAGTCTCTAGCTTCTCAACGATTGTTTGTTAAAACTTGGATATGAAGTTGGGATTTCAATCATTTATAATACCATCCTAGAGACTAAATAACTCATCTATAAGTAATTGAGCAAGTTTAAAAGTTTTAATTATAGTCTTCATTAGGAAGAAGTGAGCTATCTTTGTTAAACGATCCACAACAATCTAAATAACATTCTTTCCTTAAAAAGTTTTAGGCAAATTAATGATATTGTATATTGAGATGCTATCCTATTTATTCTTGGGTACATATAAAGGATGATAGAAGCTAATAAGATTTTGATGATCTCTTAGCAATTAAACTTCATTCCAAGCCAAAAGAATTACTTTTTTATTAATATATATGTCATCAGTCTAGATGCTTAGTAATTAGCATATCATAACACTTAATTAAGGTTTATTTGATGAGTTTATCAACATGAGGAACTACATATGTCCCTTTTTCACTAGGATGCCTTTTTATATCTCTAATGACACAAATTTATCACCTTTCAAATCTGTAGAGATATCCTTTAATAAAACCTTCACATGCACATTAATGGTAAAGGAGTCAAAGTCAACAAACTTCTTAAGCTCATTCAATAGATCTCTTGATAGCTTCACGAATCAAATTAAATTCACTATCCTATATAAAGTATCAGCCACTTTATTGCCATCTCTATGCTTTTACCAATTTTAATAGACATCTATAAGAACTTTTGCTAATAAGAAAAGTTGCCTCAAAATTCCTTTTGAAAATTAAAATCCTAGAAACACTAATGGTTTGAATTCAAATAAAAATCTGATTTATATAGATAATGTTGTCATTCATTCATAATAGTGATCCTAGTATATAACTCCTTATCAAGTAGGCTAATTCTATTGTATGACATCAAATTTGTGACTGATATATGTGAGAGGACACCCAACTTAAAGCAAATAACAATATAAATCACATTTATCTAGACCACAAGAGGCTTATCAAGATAAAAAGGCTTCTATACTAGAGTAGAGATATAATTAAGAATTAATTTAATAAATGTAATAAGAATTTATTAAATTTTCAATTTATTAATTTAATTAATTCAATCTTACCTCTCCATCTCTTGTAAATATATAAAATTTACCACATAATGACCAAAATTATATAGATTCCTGTATATTTGACAAGGTAGTGGAAGCTTGTAAATATTGCCTTTACTACAAAGCTTATAAAAATCAAAACTCTTAAATTATGAATTGAATTTTTTGTTATATATAGTTTAACATTGTTATATTCCAAAGAGTCATTAGAAGAATAGAAAAAAAAACTTTGATGTAATAAAGGGTTTTATCTCATAAATTTAGATTATAGTTTAGCAATCAACTATAGTAAATTTTGTAAAAAGTAATGAAACACTTTATATTATAATTAAAGTAATAAATAATAAATTTTAAATGCTAAGATCTTATTCCTTACACCATTAAAGGGGTGATCACTTGATTGTAGGGCCCTTTCTTTGTTCTATTATCCTGATGTGGTGCATAACAATCCTCCCTTTGTCAAGGAATGATCATCTGGACAATCATATTTAGGCCACCTTTTGGCCTTCTTTTAGGTTTAGACAATCTTTGGTTCTCCCTCTAGATCCACTATATTGAATATTCCTTTAAAATATTTTTACTCCACTTGTCAGCCACTAAGCTCTAATACCAATATTAAAATTCTATCCTTTACAACCTAAATCAACTAACTAAAAAGGTGATCACTTGATTGTAGAGCCCTTTTTTTATTCTATTATCCTGACCTAGCAATCCTCCCGTCATCAGGGAATGATCATACACAATGATATTTAGCCCACTCTTTGGTCATTTTGGTCTTTTTCTTAGGGTTTACCAAACCTTGGTTCTCCCTTTATATAATGCATATAATAGGGTATATAATTCATTTTTCCACAGAAAATACATTTTAAATCTCCTTTACCAAATCATCTTTGAACTATTGTCAATTATAATCACTTGATTAGTTGGTCTTGTTTCTTAAAACACTTTTCTTAATTTTTGCCTTCTTTCTTTTTATGATGTAAGCAATATAAAACCCAATGTAATCCATAAGTTCATTTCTTCTTGAGTTTTGTTTCCAACTCAAAAAACTACTAATGATATCAAATTTATCTATTGCTTCTATACAAATGTCATCATGAGGAGGATTTAACAAATAAATGAAAAAAAAATTAACTATGAATCATGCAAATGATTCAAGCAAAAAATACACCAATGTTTCAAAAAGAGAGAATGAAATAGGATATTGACCTTTGAATATGGTTTAGCTGTAGATAACCTATTCTAACATGAACTATTTGTTAGTGGTCAAGTTCACTATTGGTGGTTCAAAATAAGTCAAGAAAAGTTTTGTGAATGTGTTGAATTGAAATGCATATTGTTGCGTAATAGTGAGCTGCCAAAAGAGTGCCTGTCCTGAAAGAGACAACTGGAAGTATGGAAAATGTGAATTGCCATCACCACTAAGAACGACTTAGCAGTCTCCACATGCAGCTGAGGGTCTCTATCCAATTCACCGCTGAACTTAGGCAGAATTCCCACTGTATGTGTGTCCAGAGGGCTTTGATACCGATGCAGCATAGATTTCTTGGAACTATTTGCTGGAGATCTGAACTTTAGATCAGGTTCCTGACACCAGAACCTCTATCCCCCTGAAGTTCATGAAATCCCGCACACATGTAAGCCCTGATCTCCCAGATATACCAGGCTAGTCCTCCTTTGTGACTCTTCTACCTCTCTACTAGATTGAGGACCAAAATTTGTTTTTTCTAACTAAAGAGTCCTATTTCATAACCTTTTACTACAACATTTATACTCTAGTTCATGTCCAGAAATTATATATTTTTCACTATATTTCGGCACCCTAACTTGTGCCCCCTACGATTGAACGTGTCACCTAGTCCACGTGTGGCAAATTCTCCGGGTTATGCAAAGCATCGGCCAAAGGCACAACTACGCACTAATCTTCGGCTGAAAAACATCCACCGTGTGGGCGAGACATGAAATCCTTAAGCATGACTGAACTCTCTTTCGGAGTTTTCATTGGAATTCTTTTTGCGTTTAGCTGGGAAGTCTCACACTACCACGCCTTGGAGAAATCCCACCCTCGCAACCCAAAGTTCTCTAGGTAACTCACAGCTTAAACCTCAAAAAACCTTATACTAGCGCTTCAGTCACATTCGTAATTCCGCCCATTCCAGCGCTCCAACCGCAAATGCCCGCACCCAAATCCCCCAGACAATCATTTGGGTATCTTTGCGCATCTCCTTGCCACCTCGTTCTTCTAGAACCACCGGTCTACTAATGCCTTTGTAAAAATACCTCCACGCCTTCAATCATTCCCCGACTTTGGGCGGCACAAACTACCTCTCATGCAAGGTGCTCATGAGTTGCAAGAAGAGAGATATGCTGTTGTGCCTCCCAAAAATTATCCTTTTCGTTGTGGAAATGGGCCGAGGAGATCGACCATGCACAAGTGGTGTGTGTAGATTAAGTTAAAATAACATGTATCTCCACCATGCCGTTTGCTCCCGAAACCAAGCTCCAGCGTCCCTATACTGCCACAGGCAGCGTGGAGCTCCCTGGCCTTGGGAGATAGGTCTTATAGGAAACCAAGCTTCCAAGATCTTCGAGGCTCCGAGATCTCTTACTCAAAAGTTTTCTTGGCGGCTTTGGTGCTCCTGCTCCGGGCATACACAGCAAGCAAAGTCCAAAAAACTGCCCAGGCGTAGGGCTTTCCTCACAAGACCTTTTTGGATTCTTCGATATGCCCGATCTGGGCATATGTCATTTGGTCGTAAATTTTCTTTGCCCCAGGACAGTTTCCCAGCTCTAACGCTCTTGCAGAAGATGCAGCATGAAATCCCACGAATGCCGTGCCACAGCTGAACCCTGTATCGGAGGATTCACTCCTATCAGCTATGGACGATAGGTCAGATAGAAAATGCGAGAACTACCTTTGAGCAAATCCCGAGAGTAGTTTGCTTCACCATTTTATTATGAGTGAGTTAAAAGTAAACTTATCATTTTGTTATTATGAAATGAGACTGTCATTTCCTATTATAAATATAATTGCCATAGTGTAAAATACTCTTACATATCCAGTAAAATAGTCTATCTATCCAGTTGCTTGAGTGAAAATGCCCTTAGCCAATTTTTTACACATTGAATACCACTGTACTGCGCATTTTGATCGGCATATGCTTGCACATGGTCGCAAAATGCCCAGTCAACAAGGTAAGAAGGGTCGTCGTGGCCAGCCCGGCGGGCAGCCTGCCAGCCAGGCATCCGGGCAGGGGCACGTGGCCGGCCTGACAACCTCTTTTCACACTCACACGCCCAAATAGCCCGTCTCTTCCGACAGCCCCTGCCGACGTGGCACACTTTCGCCACTGATAGCTTTCCACGTGGACAATGCCCGATTTAAAATCTGGCACAATACCGCCGGAATATGCCGCCGCGTTCTCGCGGTGATGTCATACGGCGTAAGATTCCGTGGCGATCCGGAATGTTGCTGCCGATGTCTTCCGCACCGGAATGGCAGGGGAATGTGGCCCGCGATGCGGAATGACGAGCCGATTGAAAGCGTGGACGGTCCTCGAAATGTCCAGCTAATGATCGTTACGGCCATTTTCACTCATTCATTTAATGTTTTTCACTTGTCCCCCCCTCTCTCTCCTCCCTTCTCTCTCTTTCTCGCTCTCTCTCCTCTCTCAATCTCCATACACTGTGCTTGCTATGGCGGAGTAGGGTTTATTGCCGCGGCAGGGGGAGGGGAGAGGCAATAATCCGGCGCTGCTTAGGCGCTGGCGCGAGAACTCAGCTGCGGCGAGCAGGGATTCCATCGACAGGTATGGATTCGGTCGATGCATTCCATCGCTCGCGAGGAGCAGGAGGAGGTTCCTGGATATGAAATCGCTGCCGCGGGGGCGGATTTGGAGGAGTCGGGTGATGATCTCACATATTTCGGCTGGATCGGGGATTGCAACGCGCTTGGCTCCAGGAGCTTAGGGTTTGAGAAGGGGAAGTGATCTGACACACTGGTACTAAAGCTCCAGCTGTGATATTTGTCTCATTCTCGATGAGGCTACCACAGACAAGCTGGTTGCATTGGCTGGGAGAAGCATTGCGGCCGGATCTCTAGCTCACGGGGGATAAGCCGGCAATGGGGCACCCGGATCGATCAGGGATTGGTAGTAACAGGGGGGCGTTGTAGCTGGCGAGCAAGGAATCTGGGTGTTTTGGAGGGATTCTAGTGATGGGCTGCTGTTTCTCCAGAGTATCCAAGGAAGGGTCTCCAGCCGAAGAAGCTCCTCAACCGGAAACTCCTGGGCTAGGTGCGTGGATGTTTTTCCTTCGTTTTTTTTTTTTTTAATTTTCCCCCTTTCCTTCTGTTTTTTACAGAGAATGGTCGACAGCCTGATGTGGATGCGGTGCCACAGTTCAGGGAATTTTCTTTCGAGCAGCTTAGGGAGGCGACTAATGGGTTTAGTGCGGACTACATAGTGTCTGAAAGCGGCGATAAGGCTCCTAATCATGTGTACAAAGGCAGGCTAGATCAGAATCGATGGATTGCCGTGAAGAAGTTTCCGAAAACTGCGTGGCCCGACGCGAGACAATTCATGGTACTGGGTAGAATCCAATTGTTTTCAATGAGCGCACTTGTTAACTTCGTTTTGGTGGATTGACTTCCAGGACGAGGCGTTTGGGGTCGGGCAAGTGCGGCACGAGAGATTGGTTAACTTGATTGGATGCTGCTGCGAAGGTGATGAGAGGTTGCTAGTCGCCGAGTACATGCCGAACGACACATTGACAAAGCACCTTTTCCACTGTAAGATTGCGGGTGGTTTTTTTCCTGACTTTAAAACGGCGAATTCATGCATTCATTTCCTTCTCTCTGCAGGGGAAAAGCAACCTATGCAATGGAGCATGCGCCTGAGAGTGGCTCTCTACATTGCACAGGCACTGGAGCATTGCAGCAATAATAACCGTCGTTTATATCACGACTTGAATGCGTACAGGGTCTTGTTTGATCAGGTGCTTTTTAATCCTTTTCGTTCCCTCCTAGTGTATGCATTAACTGCAGCTGTTTTGCAGGACGGTGATCCGCGCCTCTCTTGTTTCGGTCTGATGAAGAACAGCCGAGACGGCAAGAGCTATAGCACGAACTTGGCATATACACCTCCTGAATACTTGCGAACAGGTAAAGCTCTCGTGCCTTTGTCACCTTGCGTATTCAAAGCTTTGTTTTCTGTTTGCAGGTAGAGTAACACCCGAGAGTGTTATTTATAGTTATGGTACTGTTCTCTTGGATCTTCTTAGCGGGAAGCACATTCCTCCAAGCCACGTGAGTGATTCAAAGCTCCTCTTAGCTTGTGAGTTTGTAATCCTGTGCTTCTTCATGTGTGCAGGCTTTAGATTTGATACGTGGGAAGAACATTTTGATGCTTATGGACTCATACCTGGAAGGCCAGTTTTCCAACGACGATGGAACCGAGCTCGTGCGGTTAGCGTCACGATGCTTGCAGTACGAACCTCGTGAAAGACCGACAGCTAAAATGCTAGTTCAAGCTCTTCTGCCTCTTCAAAAGCAGGCAGACGTAAATCTGATTTAAAACTCGTGCACTGCAATCATACTCATTTCTGGTTTTCGCTTTTCCAGGTCCCCTCGTATGTTTTGATGGGAATCCCTCGGGGAGAAACGCTGCCCCCGCTTGCTCTCTCCCCTCTCGGCGAGGCATGCTCGAGAAACGACCTTACAGCAGTTCACGAGATTCTCGTCAAGACTGGGTACAAGGACGACGAGGGTACCGACAATGAAGTAAGTTTCCTCTCTCTGCCTCTAGAGATTTGCCGAGATATGATATAATGCCTCCTCTTTCAGCTCTCTTTCCAAGTGTGGACCAAGCAAATGCAAGACGTTTTGAATTCACGAAAGCGAGGCGATGCCTCTTTCCGGGACAAGGATTTCAAGTCTGCCATCGATTGCTACACCCAGGTATGGTACCTTTCTCTCTGTTTCTTTTCTTTTGCTCTCGTTTTTGCTTCTGGAACTGAGGTCGGCTTTACTTGACAGTTTGTGGACGTTGGCACCATGGTATCGCCGACAGTGTTTGCACGGAGAAGCCTGGCGTATCTCCTGAGCGAGCTACCTGAGGCAGCGCTCCGAGACGCAATGCAAGCCCAGTACGTACACCCCGAGTGGCCCACTGCCTTCTACTTGCAAGCCGCGGCTCTGGCAAAGCTTGGCATGGAGACCGACGCAAAGGACATGCTCAAAGAGGGCGCTGCCATGGACATGAAGAGGCAAAACTTATCGTAGCAGCAGCAGCAGCAGCAGTGCGCAGCAGTACTTAGCAGCAGAGATTGAAGTGAAGTGACGACGATGGTTTGAGCGATTCGATAAAGCAAGGACAGCAGCAACAGCAGCAAAAAAGAAAAAAAAGATCTTTTGGTATCTGGAAGAGCCAGTGATGGTGGTGGTGGTGGTGGTGGTCGTGATCTTATAGAGAGCATCGGATTTTACGGACGAACAAAGGAAAAAGCTTACAACAGGGTATCGCTGGAGAAGAAATTTTAATGTAGGTGTTCCAAGGTCTCTCTTTTTTCTCTCTCTCCCAGGAATATGGAATAGCAATCCTTTCTTGATGGCCGTTTATCTTCGCTTCCTTAGTTAAGGACACCTTTGCGAAAGTCGCAGTGGAAATGGCATGCTTTAAGGGCAGTGGGCCTTGCCGATTCTTGACCTAATTTCCCATGAGCGCCTAGGGTTTGAGGTGAGGAGTGCGAGGAGCTGGGCGGCGACGCGAATCCGGCAGGCAAGAATCGGCGCTCCAGAGGTAGACGCATTGATCCGGCGCCTCGATCCAGCGCTTCTTTAGGGCGGAAAAAGAGAGGCGGCAAGCGATCGAGCGAGCATGAAGACGCCCGAGCAGCTCAAGGTGACCGAGCTCAAGGAGGAGCTGAAAAGGCGCGGCTTGAGCCCCAAGGGGCTCAAGAAGGAGCTGGTGGAGCGGCTGGAATCCGCGCTGCGGGATGAGAATGTCAGGGCGGAGGCGATGGCTCGCGCTCAGGCCCAAGCCCAGCAGCAGGAGGAAGCGATTGCGGTGAAGGCCGCGCAGGAGGAGATTGAAGTTCCGCCTCCAGTGGCGGAGGAGGAGATGGACGTTCCGGCTCCAGTGGCAGAGGAGACGGTTTCTGTGCTGGAAGAGACTCTTGTCACCACCACGACTGACGAGGTTTCCAATGTGGGTGAGATGGATTCTTTCGTGAAGGAGACGGTGGTGGAAGAGACTGTCCATGTCACGAACTTGAACCAGCCGGCTCCCGAGGAGACGATGGTGGAGTCTGTGGTGACTGTGGAAGAGACGACCATCAAGGTCGTGGAGGAGATGCCATCCATGGCCGCTCCTATGCTGGAGGAGGAAGCTAAGCTCGAAGGAGGGGCTGTGGCAGCCGAGTTTCTTACTCCCACAGGGCTGGAAGAGGGGATTAAGCTCGAAGGAGAGCCCGTGGTGGAAGAGCTTGCTAAAGGTGAGAGCTTTGTAGTCGTGGAGAAGACTGAAGAGGTGGTTATCAAAGTGGATGTCGAGGCAAAGGCCGAGAGTGTGGAGGATGTCCTTGCCGCCACCCAGAATGTGCTGCACGAAGGCTTGAAGGAGATAGCCAGTGTGGAGGACTTGAAGAACGAAAGCGTCCTTCAGGATGAGACTCTGGAGGCCTTGAAGGATATGAACGAGGCCGTCGAAGACCTGAAAGACGCGGTGGAGGATGAGAAAGAGATTGTCGTCGAAGCGATGAAAGATGACAAGGAAGACTCCAAGGACAGGGACAGTGTGGAGGAAGACCTGAAGATCAAGGACAGTGAAAAGGAGAGTATGGATAATGTGGATGGTGATTCGAAAGCCATGGATGTCGATGCTGAGGCCCAGGCGGGACTGAAGAGAAAAGATAGTAAGTGCCTGAATGTTTCTTTTCTGTCGTGAATGTGTGTCACTCATTTTTCTTTTTCTTTGCAGATGGTGAACAGCAAGTAGATCAGAGCAAGAGGCAGCGCAGGTGGAATTCAGGGAAAAATATGGGGGCAGATGTTGAGACAAGGCCTAAAGTATCGCCAGACTTGATTGTTAACGATGGTTCTAATCTTGCAGGTGGTAATTCCGTCGGTACTAGGCCTTTAGCTGACAGACCAGCCCGATCAGTTGTGTCTCCTCTATCAGACGCAGCCAACAACGGACGTATTGGTAAGTGTCTTCGTTTTCGCAGCAATACAATACTTAGTCACTCCCGGTTCTTTGCAGTGTCACCTTCAGATAAGAATCCCACAACATCTTTGAGAATTGACAGGTTTGTGCGCCCTTTTACCCTCAAGGCGTTGAAAGATCTTCTTGCAGACACAGGCAACTTTACAGATTTTTGGATGGATCAGATCAAAACGCACTGTTATGTCACGGTATGCGTGTGCATTGGTTTTTTCCCCTGGAGTTTGTGCTTACGTTTTTGTTTCTCCATTCTTGCAGTACTCCTCTGTAGACGAAGCAGTAGCTACAAGAAATGCTCTGCACAATCTGAAGTGGCCTGTGATAGGGGGGAAACAGCTAGTGGCAGAGTTTGTAGAGCCTGAGGAGGTGAAGCTCAAGGTTGAGAGTGGCAGCAATGACAAGCCTACCGTGACCATCCCTCGGGGATGCACTACTGGGGGATCAGCTTTCCCGTCTCCACACACGCCGGTGTCGCCTGTAGCTCCACCAGCGCACAAGGAAAAGCCAGCACCACCACCAAAGCGAGGTGAGCTCCTCTTCGATTCTTGTTCTTTTCGTTCTTCTTTCTCGTCTAACGAGCATCGTTCTCCATTGCAGAGGCTGAGACGATGGTTACTCTCGATGATCTGTTCAAGAAGACGAGCGCCAAGCCCAACATATACTACTTACCATTGACCGAAGCGCAAGTAGCAGCCAAGGCGGTAGCGGTGGCAAAGTCGTGAAGAAGTAGTAAGCGCTGCTAAAAAACAACCGCCGCTTGGCTTTCGAGGCTCTTGGCGGAGATATCGTCTTCTTCTATAGCTGGGGTGGTGCTCTTTCTCGTCCCTCTCTCGTTATTTTTCTACTCTTGTTCTTCCAGCAGCAAAAGCTTTTGTTTGCAAAGTTTGAGAGAAAGTACGATGATATAAGTTATATATCGAGACTTGCACACTTTCTCCACTCTTTGCGTAATTTTACGTATTTGATTTATCTTCGACGAAAGGAATGACTTGCTTGAAGCTGGATGAAGAGATGCTTCATGTGAATATCCGTTGTAGTCTAGTCGGTCAGGATACTCGGCTCTCACCCGAGAGACCCGGGTTCAATTCCCGGCAACGGAATTTTTAATTTTGCAAGTTTTAAAGAACATTTTATTTTTATTATTAAATCAAATTTAGTTACTTTAGTTTGCTTTGTATTGTGTTTTGCGTAAAATTTGATTGTAATGCTTACTTAGAGTGCAAAGGAAGGTTTTTTTCTAGTTTTTATACTCGAAAGCGAAGGGAGGGAGGTAGGATGGAAGCAGACGCGCAACAAGAAGTGACAATGATAAGCTATCGGAATCGCCACAAGTCGAGCTTGAGAAGAATGGAGTTTCGATGGAGAGCGTGGTGGCCCAAAGGTCTGTTCCCGTGCTCTTGGAAGAAGAAAATCCGCGCCAAGTGCTCTTGGAAGAAGAAAATCCGCGCCAAGTTCACTCGTTTCAAGTCGAGGGAATCGCCACCGGCAGCAGCAGCAGCAGCAGTAAAACCGGGAGAGGAGATCAAGCGATCAAGCAGCACTTCTTCGCGTTCGAGGAAACTCACCAGAGTAAACTCATGTGGTGCTGCGTACGTTGGAATTTACAACGAGCCTGGCGCTGATTCCCGGAGCATACCTTACTCTCGCATCCAGTGTCCTCAGTTTGTGCGAGAGCTCACGTATGCTTCCTGAAGATCTTCGCTACAATCATGAATGTCTGAATAAACAAGATCACCTGGATCTTTTGTCGCCCCGAATTTTTATGAGCAGTGGCCTGGCGCTTTTGTCTCTTTGCTCGCGTCCTAAGTACACAAACACGTGAGTCTCTGACGAGAAAGGGAGAAAGCAAACGAAAAAACGTTACCTCCTCCGATACAGAGAGGCTCTGCCACTGTAAGGAAATGTGCTTAGTTGCTTTGTTTGCATCTTCGTTTTCGTCGTCCCTTGTCTCGTTCTCGGTGTCCGGTTCTTCATCGGAGTCGACGCGGTTCATGTTTCTGTGAAGAGGTGGGAGCTCGTCGTCATTGTCGCTGCTTTGCTCTTGATCTTGTTCTTGGCTTTTCTCTGGATGAAAGCAGGGGGTTATCCTTCAGCAGGAGAAAGAGAGAGATTTGCAGACCTGATTTCTCGGAGCTGCTAAGCCAGCTATTCTGTACTGCCACGACCTCTCCACTGTTTTTACACTTTGCATACTGTTTGAGAAGCTTGCTGCAAGAAAAACAAAAAGGAACAGAAAGAGAATTAAAATCGAATTCCATTTGAATGAGTCAAGACTCGAGAGATGGAACCTGTTGAGCGACAGAAACCCATGGCCCCATTTGAACTTGCTCAGAAGCTCTGTCCCCAGCTCTTCTTTTCCACTGCATGCATCCTATTAGCGCGAGTTATCTAATTTTTTTTTAAAGGGAGGCGTACCAAATAACCAGTGCCGCGGTAAGAGCTTCTACGCACGATAGCTTGCAAGGCCGGCCATAATTTGTTGGATTGGCAGCAACAAGCCATGGCACTGCATGTACAAGAAAAAGAAAAAATCTGGAGAACAAAGAGAGGAAATAACTTACATAAACGGGCTGAGCCACTTCGAAGGTGGCCAAAAGGCACGGCCTCGAGCTTGGCCCAAGAACAATCTATAACCGCAAGACCACGCTCCTCGACCAGTGCTGCATCCTCCTGTGATATACATTTTTGCCCCACAGGACTGCTCGAAAAGTTTCAGTACCACGCAAAGAATTTCGCAAAGAAGGAAAGCAAAAACTGCTGCGGTGCTCACCTCAAAACCACACCAGCAAATCTTTGATGTACACGAAGTTCCTAGAGCGAGGAAGAAGAAGAAAAACTTATAAGAAAAACCAAACATCGCATGGGAATGACAGAAGCCATCACCTTGACATAGCCAAAACGAGAGAGTTTTTTCCCAGTACATTTTCTCGGGTCGCATTGCTCAAAGTCCTTAAAGTCAAGTAAGTTGAGGAAAAAGAATGAAAGAAAGACGCAATCTTACCCACATAGCAAGAGGGAATGGGAATTTCTTCTTCTTCCCCGCATCATCCTCGGGATCTTAAGCCCACACAAATCTTGAGCACCGCAAAGAAATGGACACTTGCCTGGTGCGGCAGACGTCGTAGGCTGCTGGAATTCTTCGTCTCTGCGGAGAGCAAGTAAGAGATCCAGCCTAGAACATACGAAATCTTACACGAGCGACGACGCGCAGCGCTTGTCCCTCCCTTGGCGTCGCATCGTTTTTCCCCGTCCCATTTCTTCCCTGCTAGAAACCCTAAACCATAGAAAATAAAATAATACAATTAATAATGAGTTTATTTTGTATAAGTAATTTTACAATAGTTAAAGATGAAATCTCTATTATTTATTGCAACAATAAATTTTTATCTAAAATTTTGCCACTGTAAAGTTTGTAAATATATATATGTATATACATGTATTACCTTACCTAAATAATACATTAAATATAATATTAAAGCCTATAGACTGTCTATTTAGAATTGAATTTTGTCCATCCATTCTTGTATATAAACATAGGTTTAAACTCCTAATACATCTATTCTTATATTTAGAGCACTCACATTAATAAAGGCTAATGATACTAAATCAAGTGGAATATCTAGAGCTTCCATTAGGCAATTATAAATTTCTACAAGAATCTAAAGCTCTCACAATACCATCAATAAAGTTATTAATAACCATGACTGAAATAAAACCGAAAGCAATAGCATAAACATTAGTCGATTACAAAATCTTAGTGAATCAGTTGCAACTTTAGATAACTCCAAAATGTTCAAACCAACCATACAATTATAACTTTGAACCAAAGTAAGGGACTTTGAGAGTTATTATAGTCTATAAAGCACCATTGTAATAAACAATACATCATATTTCTAAGTTTGCATGTTGACGATCCTTCAAAACAACTATTAACTCAAACTTAAAATCATAAGTACAAACCATTATCCTAATTCAGCACTACATATAGGAAGTTGGACTTATTTTGTTTATCCTTCACATCCTCTTTATCCCCTCCTTGAAGGAAAAAAAATTCTAAAACATTAGCTCTGTTTAGATTTGTTGCATTTGTTTTCACTTTGCCATTTATTTTCGGCCTCACTTCATTATCGCATTTGTTTGGTCTCACTACATTGGGGTTAGATGTTCTATTCAAACTTATTATGCTCATCTTCACTCCACAATTATATCATTCATCTTTGCTCTAATATTGTATTCACTTGTTTTCACTTTATTTTCGGGGCCGGACTCCCATTTGTCCCCTTTACCCTTTCCTCTGAAAACAAAAAAGTTCGAACTATTGGGGCAGAAAGGAGAAAATGAGAAAAATTGAAGAAAAATAATTATAGAAGAAGAAAATGAGAATCAAGAAGTTTTGGAATAGCAAAAAAGTATAAGTGATTCATTATCTTTCTCCTTTATATAAATGTTTTCTAAATAATTATTTAAACTGTAATAATTATTTTACTTTGAAAAGTTGCCTATTTTTGCTTATTACTCTCTAATTTCTCAACAAATTAGATGTTCTTTCTTTTATAACATGATATTAGAAGTTTCATATTACCTAAATTTTGAATTTTTTGAGCTTGGAGCTAATTTTTTGCTTTAAATCATATTTATGCAATCATATTAGTGCATGAAAATTTCTCAGATTATTTAAGCTTTTGCAATATAATGTTAATAGTTTTTTAATTATGTATTCTTTATTGGTACTTTAGTATAAATAGTATATTTAACATATCTTTTAGTTTAATTTAGTATTTTTGGTGACTAAAATGGTGATTTTATAAATAGCCAAGGGAAATTTATGATTATTTTTAGTTCATTAATCTGTGCAAATCAACAAATGTGTTTCTCTAACTAAGTCAAATATGTTGTACTAATAACACTTAAAAATTTTGTCTTTATGCTCTTTTAAATAAGAACACACACAAAGATTAGTTTCTTAATTAATTTAGGTGGAGACTGAAAAAAGGTCTAACAATAATATAGAGTGTCTCACCCCGGACAATTATTCCATAGATGTATTTTGTGCATTTGATTTTCAAAACTCAAAACTTATAAGTAAATTCTCGTCAAGGACATCCTTTAGAAAAGGAAATGAGAATTTATTTGTGCACTAAAAGATATTTATTATGCACGCTATACAGAAATAGCATAGTTTTTTTGGTGTATCATACATCATGGCAATAAAGAAATAATATCTAAAAGAATTCGCTAATTGGTAACTTTCAACACCCACAAACATATTTATAAGAGATATGAAGATTCTCATAATTTTTATTAAAGATTAATTATAAACCAAATTTAAAAGTTTAAGATAAAGCCATTAAATTAAAGAAATCATATTCTAAGAATATTATTCTTATATATTTAGAAGAGTAACAGCTTTATATTCCATTTTAGATTATCAAATAGTTATGTAAGTTTTAAATTTTCTTTTAGCACATAAAAGTATGAGTGATTCATCACCTTCTTCCTCTATATTAATTTCTTCCAAATAATTATTTAGACTGTAATATTTATATTATTTTGAATAGTTATTTATATTTGTTTTACTCTTTAATTTCTCAACAAATCAGATGTTCTTTCTTCTTTTATAATGTGATTGAAGTTTTAAAGCCTAGAGCCAATTTTTTATTTCAAATTATGTTTATGCAATCATATTAATGTATTAAAAGTTCTCAAATTATTTAGGCTTTTTCAATATAATGTTAATAACTTTTTAACTGTGTAGTCTTTATTGCTAGTTTAGTAATAATAATAATTCTGACATATCTTTTAGCTTAGTTTAGTTTTTTTAATGACTAAAATGGTGATTTTATAAATATCCAAGTGAAATTAATGATGATTTTTAATTCATTAAACTATGTAAAATATGTAAAATAAATTGACAATTTTGATAACTTGACTATATTTTCGATACCTTGAAATTAAGCTTCTTGAGAAAATGTGAACACAAAAAAGTTACATAATATTTATAAATTTGCAAAACATTAAACTTTTGCATAGAAAAATTAGAAATATTTTTTATTGTTCTAAATGATGTGTCCATGGAAGATTGACAATGGCAACATTTAATAATTTAATCCATTTTTTTATTTTATCTTTTACATAAATAATTACACTCTTCCCAAAAGTCCAGGAGTGCACCAAAAATAAAAGGCGTGATGGTTTTACTTGAATATAACAAAAAATTCCAAACGATTCATATTAGGGCGCAACGCTTTGAAATTTTAATGGCGCCCAGCCGCGAGGATGAGGCGTCGGGTTGCTCCACGAGCCAGGTTGTTCGTCGCAATCCATCCCACATTTGCAATATTAGAACGCGTAGATCTCTGGTCAGGTACGTCGGAGACTCGAGTGAATTCCAGTGGTATCGAGCGGTCTGTCCACTTTCCCTCCATCTTTCCTTCTCCACCGCTTCCCCTCTCACTCTATATTTCAATCTTCCTTCTTTCTTTCCCCTTTTCTTCTCGATCTTTCCCCTTCTTGTCGATCGATCATCTATCCGGTGAGAATATCTAGCGGCGTCCCTTCTCGATTCTCAAGATCCCCCTTCTCACTAACACTTCCGCGAGAAATCCCGGATCTTTCCTTCCAGGAATCACAACCACAATGGTGCAAACTATGCATGTGTACCGTGTGCACCTGCGGCAAGCACACCACGCTCTGCCATCCACGCCGAGACTCCTCATGCCCGCCATCGCCGTCCACCACAACACGCATCCCCCGCCCGCGCAACATCTCCCCGGCAGACCCCCGCCACGCCCGCCTCACCGACGCCACCACCTACGCCCACTTCTACTCCGCCAAGCCCCTCTCGGGCAACCCACGCACGGTCGGCACAGGCAAGACTCTCGACGGCTGCCTCCCCAGCGGCACTTACACCAACGCCAACACCGACTACAGCGCAAACTTCCGCGACTTCCACGCTCGTCCCAGGAATCCAATCGCCTTCCCACCACCCCACCGCGACCAGCCATCCTTCTCCGGATCCACCACCCAAGCCAGCGACTACCGCTGGTGGCCGATCCACAAGCGCGCTCCCAATCGCCTCCTCACCGATCCAACCGGCTTTGATCCCCCGGGGGCCTTCTCCGGCCTCACCACTTACAGCACCAGCTTCTGGGACGTGACCAACAAGCCCACCAAGCGGCTCGAGTTCTACAACGAGAAGAACTACGGCCCCGGCTTCGTCCCCCGCAGGCTGCCCGAGAAGCCCACACCCGATAACATCGCGTCGGCGCTGGGGAAGCTGGGTGGTCGATTCAATGCGCGGACGACTTACATGGATAAGTTCCGGGATCCCGGCGTAGAGTCGCCGCTGCGCGGGAGGCAGCTCAAGAACGCGCTGGCGGAGCCGCTCGACCGGCGGTTCGAGCACGACAGTACGTACAACACCGACTTCAAGTCGCCGCCAAGGCTCCGCCCGTGCCCCGCCGTGATGAAGCCCAGGCCAGACATTGTCACTGATAATCACCTTTGTTTCTAGCAAAACCAAAGCAGCAAAGAATGTTAGATCCAATCCAACGCATCTTTGAGATCTAGTACCTTTTGTTCGAGAGATTATTTGTATCATTGGAGGCGCGTCTAAGATGAGGAAGAGAATCGCTCCTTCAGTCTCCACACTGTTCTTCCTCGCAGGATCTCGCAGCCGCTGTCCTGCATTCTCAGGAGATGGGTGTAGTGGAGGCTTCCCTTGGTCGTGATCACCGGGTTGCCAATGTCGGGCGGCCCCAGCTCCTTCAAGTTGCTCATGGCTGCCACGCTCGACTCGCTCGGCGCTGGGCTCGTCAGAGACGTAACTATGTCGGACGCAGCGCACTCTCTCCGGTACTCTAGCGTCATGCTCATCAGCTCGTGAGCTACGAGCAGTGCCTGTGGAACGCTCTGGAATCAAAGCACAGGTTTAGCTCAAAGCTAGTCGAAAATAAAAAAAGAAAAAAGAGGATTTTTACCTCGAGCACCCAGCCGATATACTTGACGTTATTGACATGCTGGTTCATATCCATGTCATGGAGCCTTGGCTGTCAAAAGCGAGCGTCAAAATGTCAGAAGTCACTCGCAAGGAAAGTAAAGGAGAATAAAGGAGGCTTCGATCCGCTAGCTAGTGCTTACCACGAGATTCTTTTGTACATACATCGCAGTGTCGTCCAGCTTTACAATTTTCTGGCAGGCATCATCCTCCATTACGTGCCGGTCAAGGAAGTATGGGGATATTTCTGCGAAGACATCGTCTGGAATTTTGGAAAGGCGTCTTGTGCTCTTGTTCATCATCGCCCAGGTACTAAAAATTTCACGGTCTCAGTTTCAACAAAGATAGAAAGTAAATGCCTACCTCGTTGCTCGACAGACAGTCGCTCCAGTTGTAAAATCCCGAACCATAAAATCACGACGGATAAAATTCTTGCCAGCACCATGGATCCAAGAGTCGATCTCAACAATGTCACCCCTGCTCTAGCTTCAGAAACGCAACGAGAAAACAAAAACAGGATGCTTACCAGACTGGATATCGATCAACATCAATATGCATTCTCGTTACAACCCATATAAGACCATTTCGCATCATTGCATGTGTTGTTCCAAGCCCGTCACCAACAAAGTCCGACATGCCAACATGGTTGAGAGCAGTCTCCTGTGTAGATTTCTTATACGTCAGAAGGAAAATAAACATAAAAGTTTGAGCAGTGCCAGAAAAAAATTTCATTCACCTGGAAGAGATTTGTAAGTGTTTCAATTGAAGCCAATCTGTCGAATCCGACTTCGTACGACCTGATAACAAATCTTTGCCGGTAGACCAAATCATTCTCCAGAAGTCTGCCCCTTTTCATCTGCGCTGATCTCTCACGTAAGCTGACTTCCTGCTGCTGCTTGTTCTTGTCGACCGCGATGATTGCAGCTGCGAGCAGAGGAATGTAGTCATTAACATCGCCGTGATAGTCCTTGAAAGCCACGGACTTGTTGGGTATTGTCGCCTTCAAGCTCTCGCTGCTGCTGATATGGGTCCGGGAACCGTTCAATTTCGGAACGCTGCTGACTAAATCTCTCATACACTGCACCACTGGAGAGCATTCGTGTTGGTGTTGACACTTGAGTGAACCAGAGCCAAAAGGCCCATCTCGCGAAATTGTAGATCCAAAAAATCTACTTGCAGCAGCCTCCATCGCGTTCTCGTTGCGTCTAGCTCGTTCCTCTGACGCATCTACAAAAAGCACGAGCAGGAAATTCAGAAGAACCCAAATTCTGAAGGTACTTACATACAATCGCAGGTATCCTCCTGCATGTACATGTGAATCAGCTGCACCACACGGGAAGCTCCCCAATCGCGGCCTGCTAAACAGCCCACCACAGGCGCTTATTGAAAGAAGAAAATCGAGAAGAGATAGAGCACAGGCCAAATGAGCTGCCTGTCTCTTTACTGTTGCCTTTGCTCCTGCCACAACTTCTCCACCTACACACCTTTAAGTAGCCTCCGCTCTGACTCCTGCAAAAGAGAAAAAGATCGTTAGACGAAGAATTCGGATTCAAAAACCTGTTCTTTTTGAGACAGCCGTAACTGAATTTGCCCATGCAGATGTCAATGCGATCTGTTAGCACCAGAGGAAAAAGGACAGATAGATTAAGATGATTGACCAACTAATCTGATCGACCATGCAAGAAGTCCAGTTAGCTACACTGATAAGAACAAAAAAACAAATCCAATGCGCGACAGTAAGTAGGATGATATTCTTCCTTGCCGGCATGAAGAATGGCACAGCAAGAGAAAGAGCCTCTAAAAGGTTCTATCCCTTCAACAAACCGGCTCTATGGCCCGTTTACTACGTAAATATAGACCTCGTGTACTATGACGATGGTTATCACGAACGACCAGAAACTCGTTCGTGATTTGAATACGTGCGTCTCAAGCTTGTCTGGCACCAGACCATCCAGAAGATCCAGAAGATCCAGAAGGTAAGGCAGCCCGTTGACGACTTCCTAAATACCGAAAGAAACTCCATTATTAGCTGAAAAAGAATTCTTTAGAAGTTCAAACCTTCGTTGCCTCCTCCAGCTAGCGACCTTGCTCTGTTCCTGTTCCAGCCAGGAAGGTTGCGTTCGGCTTCGAATTCCCAACGCTTCTCGAACTCAGGAACTTCCTCTGTAACGTTGATGACGCTGTAGTCAATGTCAGCTTAGCCAGAAAGAAAAGTACCTTCGCCCAGGTTGTGAAGTGTTTGGAGATTTTCTTCCCGTCCCTCTGCGTTGCGCTTACGAGTCAAGGAATGGCCCTGATATTAACTAAAACATGAGCCTCATTCTGACAAAAACCATACACCTATAGGCACCTTGTCATGAATTCCCCTCGATACCCTGTGCGTCTCAGATTTACTAGAAGAGTCCTTTTCATGATGTTCTTCGTGAACAACCTGCGCGATCGGAGCTAGCATAGAAAAATAACCACACAAAGAAAATGCGTACCCCATTTGGACCTCGCCTCCTTGCCGTCGAAGAGGCGTAATAGTTGCCATTCGGTCCCCCGTAGCTGAAAGACGAGCTTTGGAAAGAATACGATTGAAAACCTCCGTCATCTCGATGGTTCACGAGAGGACCCTGGTGACGGCTTGTCACCCTTTGCCTACGGTCTGGAACAAATTCACGACTGTAAGATGCTTCAAGCTTATACATGGGAAAACCCGTAAGAAAAAATATTGTTTCCAATTGACTACTAACCAGGCCTCACATCATCGTCTGGATGCTCCACAATCGGTTCTTGGCTCGACCCAGTCGCGTGAGGATGATCGTCCTCGATTTCTTCGATAATAGGGCCTCTCCGGTTCTCCTAGACACCGAAGTTCTTAGCAAACTCCTCAAAAGAAAGCTTTCTCGACAGAAACAAGAACGAAAAAACTCAGACATACCTGCTGTGAATGAAAAGGCCTATTCTCCAAGAAACCGCCATCGCGCCTGTGATCGAAGGGATTATTGTCTGGAAATCCTCCAAACAAGCTCCCAAACGGCCGATTGAAGAAGGGATCGTCGAAGGGATCGCGGCCGCCAAAGAAATTTTGCATCATGCTGCCACCGAAGCCAAATCCGCCAAACCCAGCGAATGGATCAGGGAATGCCCCGCCGCCTCCTCGCCGGTAATCGCCGCTACCATCGCCGCCGCCTCCATTTGCGTTGCCGCTCCTCCCTTGGCGCTGCATAATCGCTCCTCTCCTCCACACTCCAAACCTAGGGTCATGTGGAGCCACATAGGCGCTCAAGAGAAACAAATGGCCGCTCGCCACGTGTCCTTCTGGAATGCTCCACGCCGCCAGGGAATTGGAGCTGGGCGTCGTCAATCCCAATTCCAATTCGACTCTCCAGCGGCGATTCTACTTCCAATCGATCCTTGCGAGCTGCGCGCAATCGAGGGATTTGGCTCGCGGACGATTGATCCACAAGTGGATTTCTTCTTCCAGCGATTTGAGGCACGATGGAGCGCTGCTCAATATCCTGCTCCAAATGTACGCGCGATGTGGCGAATTGGCGCTCGCTAGGGCAGCTTTCGACGCCATGGAAGCGCCGGATCTCCTGTCGTGGAAGATCATCCTTGGGTGCTATGCCCAGCGTGGGCATCTGGAGGAAGCGCGGTTTCTCTTTGATTCCATGCCGCAGCACGACGTGGTGGCCTGGACGACCCTAATCTCTGGCTACTCACAAAACGAGTCGCTCATATCAGCTAAATCCCTGTTTGATTCTATGCCGGAGAGAAACGTTGTTACCTGGAACACCATAATGGTAGCATATGCCCGTGAAGGGCATTTGCAAAAGGCAAAATCAATCTTCAAGGAGATGCCGGAGAAGAATATATTCTCGTGGAACACTATGGTGGCGGCGTCCGTACGACTGGGTTCCCTCTCAGAGGCTAGGGCACTGTACTACGCAATGCCGGAACACGACGTAGTAACTTGGAACACAATGCTCTCTGCAAATGCCCAGGAAGGGTATTTTCTGGAATGTGAGATTCTCTTCGCTAGCATGAAGGAAAGAAATATAATTTCGTGGACAACTATGTTGGAAGCATATTCCTCGGCTTGCGACTTGCATGGTGTGGAAATAACATTCGCAGCAATGCCGGAAAGGAATGTTGTGTCTTGGACTTGCCTTGTTCAAGCATATGCCCAGTCTGGGCATTTCGATCTTGCCGAAGAAGCTTTTCGATCGATCCCGGAGCCCAACATTGTCGCGTGGACCGCGCTTGTCGTTGTGTATGGTGACAGCGGCCGGATAGACGACGCGATCACGACGTTTGATTCAATGCCCTTGCGAAACCTTGTGTCCTGGAGCGCGATGCTCTCGATCATGGGGCAGCACCGGCAGATGATCTCTCAAGCAAAGCTCCTCTTCGATCGGATGCCCGAGTGGAACACCATGATAGCCAACACGATGATCGCAGCTTTTGTCCAGAGTGGAAACCTCTGTCGCGCAAGAGAGTTCTTCGAGGCTATGGCGGAGCACCGAGATGTGGTCTCATGGAACATGATCCTCGCGGGCTACACCCAAGAGGGTCGAGGCGAGGAAACGAGAAATCTCTTCGCAAAGATGGACCAGAGAGACATTGTCTCGTGGGCGACTGTTCTTCAATCCTACACCCAATCCGGGCAACTGGAAGACGCAAGGCACATCTTCTTCGACGCCATGCCCGAGTGGAATCTCTCTGCCTGGACGATCATCATCACCGCCCACGCCCAATTCAAGCAGCTAGACCTTGCCGCTGATTTCTTCTTCAATCGAATGCCTGATCACGACGTTGTCTCCTCTAATGCAATGCTCTCTGGATTTATCTCTAGAGGTTTCTATGATCGAGCCAAATCTATGTTCCAGGCGATGATCCATCGAGACGTGGTAACTTGGAATATCATGATCTCTTCAAATGCCGACACTGGGCATCTTGAGGAGGCCAAAACGTTGTTTGATAGAATGCCGCGCTGGGACGCCGTGTCCTGGGCGACGATGGTATCGGCATATACTCAGGCCGGGTACCTCCAAGATGCCCGCGTCTTACTGGAGAATATGCCCCGCTGGAGCACTGTAGCATGGAATACCCTAATCGCGGGCTATGCCGCGAACGGGCATGTCGGGGAGGTGCTGGCGCTCTTCGATCGAATGCTGGATCGCGATATTATCTCCTGGAACGCGCTGATCGTCGCGTTTTCTTATACCGGGCGTCTAGATCGCGCTAAGGCGGTGTTTGATCGAATGCTCTACCGCGACATCGCGTCCTGGAACGCGATCATTGGCGCATTCAGCCACTCCGACAGTGCTGTGGAATCGATCTGGCTGCTGCGATCGATGGAGCTGGAGGGATTCCTGCCGGACGAGTTCGCTATCGCGAGCGCCATGGCGGCGTGTAGCAGGATCGGGCTGGTTGGAGCTGGAAGGAGCTATCTGGCGCTCATGGAGGAGGATTATGGCGTGAAGCCCTCGCTGGAGCACTACAGCGCCATGGCCGATGTGTTTGGGAGGGCCGGGCAGCTGGGATTCGCCGAGGAGCTCGTCCGATCGATGCCATTCGAGCCGAGCTCCAGCGCCTGGGCGTCGATCGTGAGCTCTTGCAAGATCCACAGGGATTTCCAGCGCGGAGAGCGCATCGCGAAGGAAGCCATGCTTCGTGGCGGCAAGAGCAGTGGTTCCATCCACATCCTTTTCGCGAATATAATCCAGGAAGAAAGTTAGGGTTCTTCATAACTTAGGGTTTTGCTACGCGAGAATGGTGAGTGTGGCGATCGCGATGGCGATCTTTGGCGCTGATTCTCTGTGCGATTCTGTGCAGGCGACGCTGGCGGATTCTTTTCTTGCCGATCTCGACGATCTCTCAGACAATGAGGCGCCGGGCGAGGTAGGGGAGCGTTCTTTCGCGTATTTTGTGTCTAACCTCTCCTAATAGGCGTTTTGGCATCGCAGGAAGAAGCTGGAGAGGACGACGAGCTGGGCAAAGAGGATGTGGAGATGCCCGACGTCGAGGTAAACTACGATGATCTTAACACGGTTGCGAAGCTCCAAAACACTCCGCGGTACCATGACCTCATGAAGGTGAGTTCTTTGTTCTTGCTCTAGAGCTTCCCTTTCTCTTTCGGTTATTCAAACTCCTTTTCTTTCCAGAAAGTGGACGAGGCAATCGAGTCTGGAGTTCCTGCTACCATGGCCAAGCTCTCGGAAGATGATCCGGAGTACCAGCTGATCGTGGAGTGTAACACTCTCTCGGTTGACATCGACAACGAGATAGGGGTGATACACAACTACATCAGAGATAAGTACCGGCTAAAGTTCCCGGAGCTCGAGTCCCTGGTACAGCATCCCATTGACTATGCTCGAGTCGTCAAGAGGATTGGGAACGAGATGGACCTCACCTTGGTGGATCTCGAGGGAGTACTCCCATCAGCGACGATCATGGTGGTTTCAGTCACGGCTTCTACGACCAACGGCAAGCCTCTAGCCGAAGAAGTCCTGCAAAAGACGCTGGATGCCTGTGACCGGGCCCTGGACCTTGACGAGTCGAAGAAAAAGGTGCTGAATTTCGTGGAGAGCAGGATGGCCTTCATCGCTCCAAACCTGTCGGCCATACTGGGAAGCGCGGTGGCAGCAAAACTGATGGGAACGGCCGGTGGTCTCTCAGCTCTATCGAAGATGCCGGCGTGCAACGTACAGATCCTCGGCGTCAAGAAGAAGAACTCGGCAGGCTTCTCGTCGGCTACGCTCAATCCTCACACCGGCTTCATCTTCCACTCGGAGATCGTCCAAGGCAGCCCGCCATCGCTGAGAACTCGAGCTGCTCGTCTCGTGTCCGGCAAGTCGACGCTGGCGGCCCGTGTGGACGCTACAATGGGGGATCGTCTCGGGCAAACTGGACGGGCTTTTAGGGAGGAGATACAAAAGAAGATTGAGAAGTGGCAGGAGCCGCCTCCGCCAAAGCAGCCCAAGCCACTCCCGGTGCCCGACTCGGACCCAAAGAAGAAGCGAGGAGGGAGGCGATTGAGGAAGATGAAGGAGAGGTATGGCCTCGTCGTGAGCTGGTTTGCGACCAAGTTACGAGCTTGTTTCCTTGCTTTAAGGTACGCGATGACGGACATGCGCAAGCTTGCCAACCGGATGAGCTTTAACATCCCGGAGGAGAGTTCACTGGGAGACGGGTTGGGTGAAGGCTATGGGATGCTCGGCCAGGCAGGGAGTGGCAAGCTGAGGATATCGGCTGGACCGAGCAAGCTTTCGACCAAAGTGAAGAAGTAAGATCTCTTCTCTCCTCGCGTTTGCCAGCTTTTGAGAGACTTGGGCTGATTCTCTGTGTTTCGATTTGCAGGTTTAAAGAGAAGAAGTATGGGAGCAGTGGAGCTACGTCTGGTCTCACCTCTAGTTTAGCGTTCACGCCGGTTCAGGTACTCCTCTTTCGTTTTTGTTTTCTTTGTTTCGAGAAAAGTGGTGATTTTCTTTTCGGTTCTTCGGCAGGGTATCGAGCTCTCGAATCCATCAGCGCAAGCTGCATTGCTTGGAAGCGGTACCCAATCAACGTACTTTTCGGAAACGGGGTCTTTCTCGAAAATCAAGAAGATCGTGTAGTATGAGAATTTGTATGAAATTTTTAGCAAGTTTTAGGGTTCATGGTTTGATTTAAAAACAGAACGCTCGTTTTAATTAATATCTAAACCGTTGCTACATAACCTTGTTTACTATCTAAAGCACTGCTGGTCTAGTGGTAGAATAGTACCCTGCCACGGTACAGACCCGGGTTCGATTCCCGGGCAGTGCATTTTATTTTTGGTTAATCTTGTTAAAACAGCGATATAATTAAAATTATACGTAATATAAACTCGAATGACCGCGCTAAA